>NC_092117.1:22252441-22419941 GCF_045679555.1 Salvelinus alpinus
ATGCAACGCAGGACACGCTAGATAAACTAGTAATATCATCAACCATGTGTAGTTATAACTAGTGATTATGATTGATTGTTTTTTATAAAATACGTTTAATGCTAGCTAGCAACTTACCTTGGCTTTTTACTGCATACGCGCAACAGGCGGGCTCCTCGTGAGGCAGGTGGTTAGAGCGTTGGACTAGTTAACCGTAAGGTTGCAAGATTGAATCCCTGAGCTGACAAGGTAAAAATCTGTCGTTCTGTCCCTGAACAAGGCAGTTAACCCACCGTTCCTAGGCCGTCATTGAAAATAAGAATGTGTTCTTAACTGACTTGCCTAGTTAAATAAAGGTGTCCAAAATGACCGATTGTTATGAAAACTTGAAATCGGCCCTAATTAAATCGGCCATTCCGATTAATCGGTCGACCTCTAGCTTCAACATTATTGGGCTATTTACATTTCTTTGAAGTTCTCTCTCAAAGATCTGACTTACCCCCCCCCAATTTTCACCTAAAATGTCAAACCCAAACCTGTAGCTCAGGACCTGCAGCAAGAATATGCATACTCTTGATACCATTTGAAAGGAAACACTCTGAAGTTTGTGGAAATGTGAAATTAATGTAGGAGAATATCACACACTGTTCAAAATGTTGCATCAAGTCTACCCAAATGTGCCAAATGGATACATTTTCAAGTACATAACTATATAGAACATATATAGAGAAGACATCAGAAGTTAGAGACACAGCAAGGTGACACAGCAAGGCGATCCTGTAGAGGTTAAATGTGAATATTTGTTGCTACTTTTTAAGTAAATACCTGTAATTAACTTGTGCAATACATTAGGAGATAAAGAACATCACGTTCTTCATTTCACCCATCAAATCCTTTTTAATTATGAAGCTTGCCAGTAGTCCCGTCAGGTGGTGTTTGTTTACAAGCACAAAACTACAAGAGACCCTGTCACTCACATGTGATCTAGTTACAGTATGGAATTCACAACTAAATGTTTGCCAGCTAGACGTCTTATCACTATTAAGTTAACTGTCTAAAATGTGCTAAATGCTCTGCAGTTGTGCATTTGGTTTGCTAATTTAGTAGGTAGCTAGCTATCTAGCTAAGTGGTTAGCTTCTTCCAAAATCAAGCTCTGCTTGGTAACAGCAGAGAAGACCCTCCTGGATCAAGAGCCTTGCAGTTTAATATTTGTTTTGTGCATGCAGAAAACTGTGTAGCCATTTTGAGTTACTTGTATAACTTTCTGAGCTGGGATGTCTGTCCTGCAATAGTTTAGGTCAGAGACTATAAAATGTTTGCAATGAGATCGTTAACATTTAGTTCGCATTCTCTATAGGATTTTACATGTGCTTGTTACCATTGCTAACCTTTGGATTACAGGGGCTCAGTGGTGTTTGAAAATAGCACCCCTTGTGTTCAGTGCCAGTATTGGCACAAGATCAGTATGAAGGTATGACAATCTGGATACCGCCCAAGCCGACTATTTAGAATGCAAGTATGGGTATTCAGAAACTGTCAATGTCATTTCACATAGTGTCATTATGTCACTGTACCTGCTCCAAGGTGAGCTGCTTTGATATAGTGTCATTCTCCATTTTTTTAATCTTCTTCATCAGTTTGTTGACCTGGAACTCCTGCTCCTGCTCCAAGTGCTGTTCCAACTCAGCTTTCTCATGTTGTAACTGTGGGAGCAGAAATCAATGTGACTAATAGAAACTAATGAAAATATTTGCATTAAAGCACTGTGGTTAGATGTTGATATATCTTTTTTATAGAGGTGGTAATAGGTTGGTGCTGCTTGTCTCTAAAATGATTGTGATCTGGAGAAGAATGTGTTGTGAAATGGCGGCGGTGCAGCTAGATATTGCCAAAAGCAACCAAAGTAACCACATTTGGCCATCTACCAATAAAAAGGGTGTGGCTCATAGGTTGTTAAAAATGAGACGATTGTGACTAATACCCAGCACTGGCTAATCATCAGATCAAAATAAAACATAGGACAATTAAGAAAGAGGGGGTTGAGCTATTTTAGTTGCATGCTAGAGTTCATTTTGACAGTCTAACCTCACGTTCCTCTGTTCTCGGGGCACAGACGGTTATAGAAACACCACAACAGACTGGAGTTGTGCAGCCAACATTCTCAAATGATCAACAGCTTCAGGCCACATCAAGTGTTAACATTCTCTTAAATTAGCCTAAAAACACTCTGGTATTTAACTGCTATGCATACCATCTTACTGACAAGAGCTATGAGTTTTGTTTGAAGATAAACATAATTTATGAAGCCTCACAACAGTTTAGAAATGGGCAGCACCAGAGACCTGTGTCTGAAGGTGGATACAGGACATCTAGGGTATAGGTGACCCACTCCTTATAGTAGTAGTAGCCTATACCACTGAAAATACTAATACTATTAACCATTTACTGTTGAAGCCTGGGGTGTGGTGGAACAGGGTTTCCAGTACAAATTCACATTAGCGTTGTTTTAGCCTGGTGCCTTAGTTTTTCTTGTAAAATGTATTCTATGTCACGCATTTCTCCATGTTTACAGAAGTGGCTCCTTACCACAGACATGACTACCACAACTACCATTTTATAGGGACACTTGGGGGGGGGGGGGGGGGGGGGCGAGCGTCTGTCGACACTAAAGAATAGGAGCAGAAGTAGGTCTGTTTCATGTTAGGGAACAGGACCAATAACAATAGCCTCCAGACTGTTTGACCTTTAACAAGGGTCTGGTAAAACACATGAGTGGTCCACATTAGTCAGTACTACAAAAGGTCAACAGCTCATATTTGCCACGGGGCCACATGTGGGTCAGTTGCAAGAGAGACCAAATAGCCTAACCAAGGAATAGGAGGAGTCAGTCAAGAGTAATTTAGAGTCGCAATGAAGTCGGTTAATAAAATACTTAAGGCAAGAACCATTACTGCTGTTATGCGCTCCACCCCAAACACAAATCCTTACATTTTCACTCTGCGACAAATACTTGGCATAAGTCAAGTGCCCCAGAGCCAGTTCTCTTTCGGCTGTCACTTACTTGCATGAGTTTTCTTGACAGTTCATTTGTGAGAAATTCCTCCTCTTTCTCATAGTTGACAGCGAGGGTCTCCTTCTCCTTCTGCAGGGCCTGGATCTTCTTGAACAGGGTGTTGCTGATGAACTCCTCCTCCTGCTCAGCCCTGGCTTGCTGCAGTCACAGAGAAAGGTAACATTTACAGAAAAGATGAGTGCAGCATTCACAGCAAGATGGCTCACTGAATAAAACATGTCTTAATTGTGTTAAGAGATGCTTCAAAAATGTTGGAATGGGTAACAATGGCACCATATGAAGTGATTTGTCATTGCCAATCTAATGTCAACCTCTACCACACTGCTCGGGAGAGCTCACAGCTGTATCTGTGCTAAAATATGGTATTCCTATTGTTAAAGACTTTTAATTGACTGCAGTAGCATCTGTGCAAAAACAAGGAATAACACGGTGCTGGTTTGCTGCATTGGAGGAAGCAGTTAGTCCCCCCCCCCCCCCCAATGACTCAAGCAGTAGCCCATTGCAGTAACTGAAGGAGTGAGGAACGAGCTATTTTGTGTTTTACTGTCAATAGTCATAGTGACGAAATAAGAGACAGAAAGGGGGGTGGTGGGGGGCGCAAAACAGGGGAACAAGGAGAAATTAAATCAAAACCATGCTAGTCATACCGATGCATTGGACAGGCAGAGTAGGTGTTGTTCAACTAAGCTCCGTAGCTACTGTATGTAATGATTTATTATAAATTCAACAGTTGTGTCAAGGGTTAGCTGTAAAGTTAAGCACAAAAACAACGGAAACACCAAGCCTCAGCAAAGGATTCAGTTAATAAAAAATTAATATATTGTTAACTAACGTTTGATACAAACGTCAACTTCTTGGTCACCACTGACTGTTCAAATGGATCGATTGGTATTAGCAAATGAACCTGGCATTGGCTAACTAGCTAGCAACACCAAAACATAACGGGCTAGCTAACATTTAGGTTAGCTAGTTAACCATCTAGCTACGCTATCACTCTAAGCGAACTAATGCTAGGTTCTTAACATGGCTAGCTACGTCCGTTGCCTTTATTTCGCTACTAGTTAGTTAATTAACATTAGTTTGTTAACCTAGTTGCAATTTCGTACGTTTAAAGTACATGTCTAGATGCATTTTTTAAATGTAGCTAATGTCAGCTAGCTAGCTAGGCTAATCAACAACAAAAAAACAAGTTACTCACAATGGTGACGCTAGCTTTACGCAGGTCCCTATTCTCCTCCTGTAGCGCCTTGCACTTGAGTTTGAACGTCTCTAGCTCAATTTTAAGAACTTTGTTCTCTTGTTGTAGTGAGGCTAGTCTGTTCGTTAACTCCTCTAATCGAAACTGTGAAATGACTACTCCCGGCTTGCTCGAATTTGAGGCTGAGGTTGACATCGGGGTAACCGAGCTACTCCCTGCTCCGTCGGTGTCGCTCTCGCTTGCACTGTCCGCCATAGCTGTGTGCGACAGTGTGGAGGAGACGGGATCTGCAGTGTTTGTAGTACATCAGCCTACGAACATTCTGTGTGGTGTAACCAAAGACTGAACATGGAGAAAGATGTTTCACCGGATGTATAAATCTGAAGCATCCGTATGGAATTTCCACTCCCCACCAAATATGGCGAGGAGATGAAGCCCAGTAGCCGGCAGTGACTGAGATGGAACTGGTCTGAGTGTCTGCTGATTTTCTCATCGAACAAAAGCCGGATTTCAATACAGTTTCTGTCGCAAAACTAAAATATGTTACGAACAGAGTACACTACGTTTTGTAGACGTGATCCCTTGACAAAAAAAGTTTTAATTGCAAGGAGTGCAAGGGCGAATTTAGTTACTGCACACGCGCACTTCACATAGAAGTTGTTCTCTAACGGAAATATGCAAATTCATGCTAGAACGCACCAATAGGATTTCGCTAGCTAGCTCGTGCTTGGCTCTGCCCACATACTTGTTTGTTCCGCTCGCTATGCGTAATTTGCTCCCATTGAAAACGACACAGATGAACTATCTGGTTAGTTATATCTTTGGTGTGACCTTGCTCTGGGTTTCAACCACACGCGTGTTAAAATAGCGTCACCTTGTGGAGATAGCTCTGTGGAAAAACAAAGCGCGCTTGTTTGAAATGGAAAAGCGTTGTGGTAGATATTGATAAAGAAGAACATCAAGACAAAGCAGCTGCTTTACAGGTGGGATGCAGCTGCTTTACAGGTGGGATGCAAGCGCTTCATCCCGAGGGGTTCATGTTGATTGTACGGAGATTGTGACAGCTGGTTAAATGGCGTCCCTTGACAAGGCAAGAAGAAGATGTATGTCAGGAGAAGTGCAGTATTATCATGAGAAGAGTTATACTTCGAGTAGGGAGGAGGAATGGAGGGGAGAAGATAGGCAGAGAGGGTCTAAGTAGTGCTGAACTATTACGGAAAGTTTGTGGCAAACTTGTCCACATTGTTGCATCCGCTTCACCAACTGCTGCAGGCCGATACAAAGTGGAATTGTTCCCCACAATGCGAAGAAGCATTCAAGACTTGCAAACAGCGTCTGCTAAAGAGCAAGTGGCTTGCCCACTACAACACATAGATGAAGCTGAGACTCGCGTGTGATGCATCTCCATACGGAGTAGGAGCTGTCCTCTCACATGTTCTATCGTCAGGTGAAGAACACCCTATTGCATTTGCATCACGGACTCTGTCACCAAGTGAGACAAATTATGCTCAAATTGAGAAGGAAGCCCTGAGCATAATATTCGGAGTGAAGAAGTTTCACAAATACCTCTACGGAAGGAAGTTCCAACTGCTGACAGATCACAAGCCTCTGTTGGCCATCCTTGGACCAAAATCAGCTATACCAACCCTTGCTGCACTTCGAATGCAACGATGGGCTCTGATATTGTTAGCCTACGACTACGAGATTGAGTACAGACGATCCAGTGATCACGCAAATGCAGATGCACTATCAAGAGTACCATGCAATAGTGACTCCGACAGTGAAGATGATAGAGCAGTCCTCCAGATCTCTCTCATTGACGAACTGCCCATATCTGCTTCAGACATAGCAGAGGAAACGAGGAAAGACCCAGTGCTTTCCAAAGTCTTGGATTTAACATTAGGCGTTTGGCAAACCTTCGTAAATGACGGTAACCTTCGTCCATTCATCGACAAGAAAGACCAGTTGTCCACTGATCAAGGATGTGTTCTGTGGGGATCAAGGGTGGTGGTACCTCAAAAATTCCAGAGGAGACTGCTATCTGACCTGCATGAGGGACATCCAGGGATCACTCGAATGAAAGCACTCGCTCGCAGTTATCTGTGGTGGCCTGGACTGGATCAGGACATTCAACAGCATGTTGGCCACTGCTCACCTTGTGAAGCTGTTCGCAACAAGCCTGCTGCTGCACCTCTTCATCCATGGTCCTGGGCTGCTACACCTTGGGAACGCATCCATGTGGATTACGCCGAGATTGACAAGCAACATTTCCTTGTTGTCGTCGATGTCCATTCCAAGTGGATGGAAGTGTTCCCTACTCAACTGACCACAGCTGAGAAGACCATCAATCTTCTCAGACACCTGTTCACATCCGTTGGACTAGTCAAGGAGCTCGTATCGGACAATGACCCTCCTTTCACGTCAAACGATTTTGAAATGTTTCTCAAGAACAATGGAGTAAGGCACATCCTGTCACCACTTTACCAATCGGCATCAAACGGAGCAGTGGAGAGAGCCATGCAAACCTTTAAGAAGGCCTGAACTAGCTTCCCCGGTTCCTGTTTACTTACCGTAACACACCACACACAATAACGGAATGCACACCAGCTGAACTGTTTCTGAGACACCAACCATGTACCCGCCTGACATTTTTGAAACCAGACTTGTCAAGCACTGTGGCAAAGCACCAGCTACAGCAGAAGAAAGCTCATGACACACACTCAAAGACTGTCAGAGAATTCAAAGAGGGAGATAGGGTGATGGTACGGGATTTCAGACACCCCAAGCGCCTGTGGAACTCAGGTGTGATCTGAGACGCAGAGGACCTTTGACTTACCAAGTCCAAATTGGTCATCGCCAGGTCAACGTTCATGTGGATCATCTGCTACGGTCCAACGCCCCAGCAGAGACATGCCGAGAGAACAAGAACAATAACGACCCCCAGGACTATTCTCCTGACTGTGGACGTACGGGAGAAACAGAGCCTGACCTTCCACCCGAACCTGGCCCACCACCGGAAGCCCAGGAGGAGCGGAGATATCCTATTCGACAGCGAAGGGCACCTCAAAAGCTTGACCTGTGAGTTGAGCTGTTTAAGGAGGTAACAGACAGTAAAACAAACAAACACTTTAATATGTCCTAGATAAAAGGAAAGAAAAAGTACATTACCTGGGTTAGTTATTAGGACACAAACTCCATCTTCGGGGCAGAATAATCCCCTGGATTTGTGCTGGGCTCTGAAAAGTCTGCTTCAACCCAGTAGTTGAAAAATGTTTAAGAATGGATTGTTCAGATATTGCATTAGTAGTTCCCTAACACATTTACCTTGTTCTCTGGGAGTTAAACACTATGGGGGAGGAGTGTAGTATCTAGGATCTACATATGTTTATATTAGTTACTATGCTGTTACTAAGCAGTGATGTATTACGGCAGTGTTACGTTACTACACCTAATAGGAAATGCACATGCGCACTATTGTGCCGGGAACTGTAGAGCACGAGAGGTTTTGACTAAACGAAATTTAACTGTACTCCCGTCTCCTGCCTGGTCATTTTTCCACAACACAAATATTACAGCAGCATTGTCTTTAAATTGTTTAACTTGGGTCAAACGTTTCAGGTAGCCTTCCACAAGCTTCCCACAATACGTTGGGTGAATTTTGGCCCATTCCTCCTGAAAGAGCTGGTGTAACTGAGTCAGGTTTTGTAGGCCTCCTTGCTCGCACACGTTTTTTCAGTTCTGCCCACAAATTTTCTATAGGATTGAGGTCAGGGCTTTGTGATGGCCACTCCAATACCTTGACTTTGCTGTCCTGAAGCCATTTTGCCACAACTTTGGAAGTATGCTTGGGGTCATTGTCCATTTGGAAGACCCATTTGCGACCAAGCTTTAACTTCCTGACTGATGTCTTGAGATGTTGCTTCAATATATCCACATCATTTTCCTCCCTCATGATGCCATCTATTTTGTGAAGTGCACCAGTCCCTCCTGCAGCAAAGCACCCCCACAACATGATGCTGCCACCCCTGTGCTCCACGGTTGGGATGGTATTCTTTGGCTTGCAAGCCTCCCCCTTTTTCCTCCAAACATAACGCTGGTCATTATGGCCAAACAGTTCTATTTTTGTTTCATCAGACCAGAGGACATTTCTCAAAAAGTACGATCTTTGTCCCTATGTGCAGTTGCAAACCGTAGGAGCAGTGGCTTCTTCCTTACTGAGCGGCCTTTCTGGTTATGTCGATATAGGACTCGTTTTACTGTGGATATAGATACTTTTGTACCTGTTTCCTCCAGCATCTTCACAAGGTCCTTTGCTGTTGTTCTGGGATTGATTTGAACTTTTCGCACCAAAGTACGTTCATCTCTAGGAGACAGAATGCATCTCCTTCCTGTGCGGTATGACGGCTGCGTGGTCCCATGGTGTTTATACTTACGTACTATTGTTTGTACAGATGAACGTGGTACCTTTAGGCGTTTGGAAATTGCTCCCAATGATTAACCAGACTTGTGGAGCTCTACAATGTTTTTTCTGAGGTCTTGGCTGATTTCTTTTGATTTTCCCATATTGTCAAGCAAAGAGGGCTTGAAGGTAGGCCTTGAAATACATCCACAGGTACACCTCCAATTGACTCAAGTGATGTCAATTAGTCTATCAGAAGCTTCTAAAGCCATGACATCATTTTCTGGAATTGTCCAAGCTGTTTAAAGGCACAGTCAACTTAGTGTATGTAAACTTCTGACCCACTGAAATTGTGATACAGTGAATTATAAGTGAAATAAGCTGTCAGTAAACAATTGTTGGAAAAATTACTTGTGTCATGCACAAAGTAGGTGTCCTGACCGACTTGCCAAAACTATAGTTTGTTAATTAACAAGAAATGTGTGGAGTGGTTGAAAAACGAGTTTTAATGACTCCAACCTAAGTGTATGTAAACTTCCGACTTCACCTGTATAAGTTATCCTGTACGAGCTTTTGTGCCGACTACATTACGTTGTTACAGGTGTCAAGCTTTTGGGCATGTGGCTACAGTGTGTAGGAGGGAGGTTCCTAGGTGTGAGAAGTGTGCAGAAGGGAATGAGACAAAGGAATGTGTAGCATTGGGGAAAGTAGTGGTATGTGTTAATTGTAGGGGTGCCCATGGGGCTGGGGATCAGAAATCTCCAGTGCAAGAGAGGCAGGTTGAGGTTTCCAAGGTTAGAGTAGTGCAGAAGTTGTCATATGCTGAGGCAGTGAAGAAAATAGAGGAAGATGGGTCAAGGGGGAGGGATCCTGAGAGGAGTGGTGTGAGTATCCAGTACATAGGGATAAACCAACAAGTGATATATGTTTCAGTAATATTGGATTTTTGGCATTTGTAGTAATTGATATCAACTGTACTGCAGGGACGGAACTTAAGTCGCAGAAAATAGAGGTTGTGGTGGCAGCTGCAGAGAGCTATTTGGGTGTGCGAGACTTGACATCAGAAGAGTTGTGGTGTCTCAGCCTTTCAGGCTGTTGGCCTGAAGTAGGACTAAATAGATTTATATAGTGGAGTACTGTATTTACTATTAATGTAGTGTTAGATGGTAGAGTATTTGTTGTATTACAAAAAATGTGTTGATATAAAAAATATAAGCAAAGTATAAGGGAGTTATACTCCAGTCTAGTGGGTAATGCAACATTTATTCGATGCCAACCGCCATTAAATCTCATTGAAGAAGAAGAGCTAGCTCAGTCTTATTTTGTGCTAATGCTCATTGATGCCATAGGATACAGAAAAGTATATAAAGAAAAGTAAATATGTAGTATATTGCAATTAAGTGGACAATATTACTGGGGGAAACCAAAACCACTGATGTTTAGCTTTATCCAACAGTAGTCTAACAAAAAGGCACAATACATGAACAGTATGTTTCTGCAGTGTGGGTTTGATTGAATATGACCCCTTATATCATCTTACCAGTCATGTCTGCGACAACATTTTAAATAAACTCCTAGTCCCGATTTTCCACCCTTCTCCCAAAGTGTGCACTGCCACACTTTCTCGCATGGATTTAACAATAGTGGAAACTCCCTCCAGCCCTTCCCTATATAATAGACACTTCTTGATGGCTTCTTGGGTTTTGTAGATCTGAAAAGACTATAGCCTGAGAACCCACCCCACCTAGCCAAGGCTATAATAGTTTATGAGAAAGACGTGTTCATCTCTGGCTTAGCTACTGATTTTTGCAATTTTTTCTGCATTTAGGCTAACTTCTTTAAAAGGATAATGAATGTGCTAATAGCAGGTTCTCACTGTGGTGTTGTATAAACGAGGCTTCGAAAGACACTTTATAGAAGATTTCAATTCTTGAAAATGTAATTTTGTTATTGTTGATATACTACCTATTCTTGTGTCCAGCTAATTGTTCAATCATACATTACATCATAGATACACGTGTATGTGACCAATAAAATTTGACTTGATCTGCCAACCTCTTATCCCTTAGCCTAAACATTTCTCAATCCTATGGAATTTCTTCCAAACATACGAGATTCAACATCACATAAACAAACACAAAGATAAAACAGAAACAACTGATTGCAAAATCAATGCATTTTTATTTTGTTATTTTGTTTTTAAATTGAAACATTGTGGTGGCGTCATTACTGCTATAGCCTCTAAAAGAAGACTTTGAATAACCAAAGTGCTAGAATAGTTACATTTCAATGGCTTCACTCTGTTAGTAAGAATTGTACATCAAAAAATTAGCTCAAGTGAAAACACATATCAAACAAAATTGATCAAATTAGCCTCTACCCCCTGATTGACATGTAGGATGGGAAATATGATACAATACCCTAAATGACTTCACTTGTCAAAAAGAAAAAGTCCTTTACATGGTTGTCATGTCCACAGCATAAACATCATCACACTAAGTCTGAGCCTTCACACCAGAATAACACCACACTTGAACTACATGGGCCTCTAGTCAAACCAATACAAAGAGAAGATCTAATGCAAAGTAATCGCCAATGAGCTATCAAATGAATGCTAGTTAGACACTGCATACAGATTCTCAAGCCAAGAAAGATCACACAATTCATTTGATGCTTAAATAATCGTTTGACCATCCAGTGTTTTTGTCATACATATTCTATTAAGAGCTACAATCAAATAATGTCTTATGTCTTTATGTGAGTAGATTAAATTTAAGGAAGTACTTCACCAAAGCCCAAAAGGAAATTACACCTTTTCTTTAAAACCACAGCAGCCTTCATAAAACCAAATGACACACTGCTAAAATGATTACAAACAGTCTTACAGCGTACAGAGAACTCTACACCTTATAGCCAATACACACAATACAGTTATAGTTTTACGGCGAGCCAGTCTACTAGCATATACATTCAGATAACTTCTTTCTCATAGCATTTATGCTAATGCCAGCAGAAGCTGCCGTTCAGTTTTACATAGACAAACGGTAGACTACATTAAACCCTCAAGAAGCTATAGAACAATTTTTCTTCATACTGTTCCTAGTCCCCGACACAATAAATGCTTTTATGGTATTTTTTTCATTTCAAATATAAAACTGGTGACAAATGTAAGGACTATATGTGTACACAGATAAAGGGTTTTAATTCTCATTTTAATACAGTGTTTGCAAACTTGTAAAAATTGTACTTAAAATAATGTGAACGGCATGCATGAAAATATGAGTACTCTGCTTTTGCAGAATTAGATACATCCCCTTTTTAGGAATCACTTAAATTCGCAGAAGATTTTCTGGAAATGTCCTCTGTTAAAATCTAACCAGCTTTTTTCATATACAAACATTATACCTGCTATAATAATGAATTATACAAGAACGTGTGAAGTTACACTCAAATCTTCCTTAAAAGTAGAACCATTTTGATAATAATGTTGAAAGCACTTGTAAAGTTCTCTCCTGTGCATTATCATCCTGTAACTCATCATTTTTTTTTATTGTACACATTGTAATTTATATACAGGAAAAAGCTGTGTATTATTTTTAGTTTTAAAAAGGAAAACAAACCCCACAGCAATTTACAACCTGACATTTATGGGTCCAAGAAAAAACTATAAGGCGAGTGTTGGAGGTGGATCAGAAGTGTTCCTCTAGTTTTTGTGTAATTTTGTTGATTTTCTTTCTCCTACTACTAGAATTGAGCTTTTGCGCCATCTTTGGTCACAGGTGTATGTTCAGTTGCACCTGTAGTTTTTCTGTGATGGAGTCCTTTTTGTTGTCACCACAATGCTCCTCAAAAGCTCTCACGACACCAATGGCACGTTACGAGTCACAAACAGGAAGCAGAATTCTCCTGGTCCATAGACCACAGGATGTGAGAGCCATACAATTAGAATTCAGATTCCATGGTGAGAACCTTCCAGGTCCCTCAATTGACAGGGAGTGAGTTTTTCATGCTCATATTGAAATCAGACGGATCAAGTCCTGGCTGAAATTTCTTGAGTTTTTCAGTTTGTAACTTTCTGCCCTGGAAACAGATGAGAAGAATTCCTGCACACCTGAAAATTAAGAAAATATTACAATATATCAGATATTGGCAGCATTTTGGGCAGCTGTTTGAAAGAAGGGAGCCATTATAGAGGACATAGCCCATGCATTCACTAATGCTTACGAGTCCCTTAGTTTTTACTAATTCAGTTTGCTGACTTTTAGAAGTTCCATTTTGCAAGCCACCCACAAATCTACGGGAGCAATCACTCGACGATGCTAGAGAGCATCAAGAGGTCTGTGGGCTACAGTTGTCATGGTCACCCTGGTTGTCATGGAAACCACCAATTGAGCTACAGTTCATTAGAGTGCCACTACTCTTTTTACTCAGGTTTGCTTAAACTGAATAATTCACTGATGCAAATAGTTAACAACACCTTACAGGAATTAACAGTAACCAATCAGATAGCCACTTCTCTTTGTAATGTAATTCCCACACAATGGGCTGTCTATGAGCTGGCCTGTGGGGGGGGTTTAATGGACAAAGAGAGAGTTAGAGAGAGTATATGTGTGACACTAGGTGTGTTTTGAACATCACCCATGTTCCCTTTGTGACTAGTCACCCACACAGCTGACAGGACAAAACGCAGCCAGAATCAAAACAGACAAGAGTCAGACTTTCAGTTGGAAACATGAAGGTCTGCTTGTGTGTGTGTACTGTTTGGAGTAGAATGAAGTACATTAATCAGAGCAGGAATGTAGAGTGGAGAACAGTGCAGAAGAAAACAGAACAAGTATAGTGAAATGGAGCAGAGCTGCACCAGGTTTACACATGTACATGGAATGGATCAGAAAATATTGAGCACTACCACTGAACAGTGTGGGGTATAAAAATGATGATTTTATTAGAGAAGTGGGGGGATTAAAGCACTTTACTTGGTAAAGTACCTGGTGGAGCACAGCTACCCCTACGATTGAAGCTTCTTTTCTCCCGACCTCCTCTCCTCCTTCCTGCTTTTAGCTCCATCTCCTTGCTGAAACACACATACACATACGAGTGAGGCAAAGCCAATCTCAGAACCCTATCCTGACAAGCAGCAACCCAACACAGCAACCTCAAACAGCAACCCGAGTGCAGCTAGACCAGAGGTGAGATGTTGTAACAATAGCAACCTGAAACCATCAACCTGAAAGCAGTAAACCCCACCATAGAAGCAAATGTTAGCATTACACACAGTTAGCAGGATACCATGAAGTGAAAGCACACAACATACTAGAGGCATGTGTCCTAGAGGCAAATTCCTGGAAATAAAAGAATAGCCCAGAGGAGTTATATCACCAGAAACAAGAAAAAATAAAGTGTCAGGGCAGTGTGCACCTGGTTCATGTCAGAACAATCAGTTCTCCAATTGAATGTGGGCCACAAACAATAGCTGTTAACAATAGTTAACATCATGAATCTTGCCCTGGAGTCAGCACTACAGAGTGGTCACTAGCTGGCACAGCCACAAAGTCATAAAATCTGATTTTAAACCTTACCCTAACCACACTGGTAACCCTAATGCCTAACCCTAACCTTAAATTAAGACCAAAAAGCTAATTTTATCCCCATACATTTTTACAATATAGACAATTTGGACTTCGCAGCTGGCTTATCTACAGGGAAGTTGCTCAGTTCTGCCTCCAGGACAAGACTCATGACAATAAATGTCAACCTGCAACAATAGCTGGGGCAACATCCTAGTCACTGAGCACCCATTGCATGGACACACACACAGACGCACAAACACACAGACACTCAAAACAGACATACACACACTGGTAGCATTGGCCGCAGCACTCCACATCAGATCACAACACCCCATACTGAGTTAAAGGTCCAAAGGTTCTGACCCGCCTGTTTTCTGTTCAGGCTCAGAACCCTAGAACCCACCCCTGGGGCAACTCTCTATGAAGCCTATTCCGTCGTCATGCCAACCTCTAACTCCTCCTCCAGTAAGAAAGGGCAGGGCCAGGGGTCTCCTCGGTCCCAACTCCCCCTGTCCCCGCCCTGGTCGTCAGGCGTGGGCGTGGACACCCGACGGATGACCTTTCTGATGACCTGGGAAATGGGGCGGAGATAGTGATCATGGTCAATAAGGAGAGAGTATGACCGAGATACACGCACAAACACAAAGAGAGGGTATAGGTCATTTTGGGAGGAGAGTTTAGAGGAGGTGGGTATGATAATTCAGAGGTGTGGTTTTAGGAAGACGGTGAATCAGAGTGAAGGCAGTGGCAGATAGTTACTTTTCTAGTGATGATGTTACCGTCTTCATCAGTAAACTGTTCTTCTGTCACTGATTCGCCCGGAATATTCTTTGCCTGTTCTCCCTGTAAGTGTTCATGGTTAGGACTACAATCAGAACTGGTCCAAATTCATCTCAGCCAGTGTAACAGCAAACCATTAACACACTTTACATCACCAGCACCATCAAACTGCAAGCAAACCTCTAGAGAAGACAGAATATCTTTGAATTCCCCAAGAGTTGTTGACTCAAGCAAAATCAAAATGAAAGTGAAGTGTCCCTTTAAATGGCATCACAGAGGCAACAGTGAGACACAGAATGTTCCTTGATTAAAGTCAAGCCATGAAAGCAGGTTACCAGGCCAGGACACACTAACACGCTCGCACGCACACCATTCAAACACTGTACACACACTGTTCGCAATCACACATTTCAGACGTTTCCTTTAACTCCCACCGCTTGCTGTCAGTTAAGCGAGCCACACCAGTCCACTGCACACCAGGAGGCAAAGTCAGATGAACTATCTACCGCCAACCTAAACCAAACATCACCCAGTCTCAGCAGGGTACCTTAAGAATGACCCGGCGCCGAAACACCCTGGTGGTGACAGTCCGCTCCTCGTCAGAGCCGGACTCACTAAAACGCTGCTGATGAATGCAGTTAAGTAACATTACAGACAGTGAGAAGGGGATGGAAACACAAAATACGTAGGTGGTAGAGAATAGTTTTTGCTTCACACAATCCTAAGGATCTTCTAACACCTATAAAAATAAACAATGTCACATCTGGAAAAATTGTTCCAGTTAAATTTACAGTTGATTTGAAAGTATAGACATCCACTTCATGTGTCACTGTAAAAAGGGAGCAGCGATCCACCTGATGAGCAGTATTCACTGTAGTAAACACACATTCTAAAAAACACATTTACAGTACACTATTTTGCATCAAGGAACATTGCAATTACCTGGACTTTCCTCTCAGATACAAGCGTGCCTTCTTCCTTCCCACGTCCAGTTCTTCCATTGGCTGAGTCCTGCGATACAGGAAGTGACCCGTCCTGAGGTGGTAGCTCCGTGTTTTCGCCATTGTGCCTAGACCTTGCTAGCTCCCCTCTAGAGGAAGAGGTGATGGAGTCACTGGACTTCTCCTGGCTGTGGGGAGAGATTAGGAAAAAGGGTACATTTGAGACTGAGATTAAAACTCAGATGAATGGTTTAGGATTATGATTGAGATCAACATTGATTAAGATAAAGAGTTAGATTGAGAATAGGATGGGATTGGTATTAAATTGAATGAATAAATTGTGACGAAGACAGAAAGACTGAGCCGAAGATATTAAATCCCAGTTGTAGATTTACATGAAAGTGTATTTATCCTTAATCCATAACTGTGATGGAATAATTTAGTTTTGTGTACCTATTTTCCTGGCGGTCTAGCAGGTCTGAGCTCACACTGCGGCCGGGTGTGGGCGGCTCCACGTTGACGCTGGATGTGTCACTATGCCAACCTGGAAGTGAACACACGTCTTTTTCTGCCTGTTGCACCTGACTAAGAATCTCCTGAACCCTGGCCTCCGTCATTTCCTCGTCCTCCTCCTCTGAGCCTTCCTCCAAATGAATATCCTCCAATAGCGACTTTAACTTATCTTCTGTCTTCTCGTCTTCATCCTCTTCCTCGGTGGAACCAGACACACCCTGCTCCCCCAACGCCTCAGCCCAGGCCTGGGGGGAGAGATATGCACCCCCCTCTTCCACCACTTCAGCCCCATTCTCTACTGCCTTACCCCCCTCCACCCTCACCTTAGCCCCCTCCACCCTCACCATAGCCCCCTCTTCCGCTACCTTACCCCCCTCCACCACCTTAGCCCCGATCTTTGCTTCTACCACTTTATCCCCCTCTTCTGCCATTTCACCCATCTCTACCCCTTCTTCACTACCTCCCTTTACGACCTCCTCAGCCTCCCCCTCAGCCACCACCACTGATGCCCCTGTCTGTCTGCTGTCCTCCTGCTGTTGGAGGCTTATGTCCACTTCTTTTTTCTCTTCTTCCACTTGTACCATCAGCACCTGGTCACCTTCAGCCATTCCTGTGTTGGTGGCAGCGGTGGGATCTAAGTGAAGGGGGTGAATGGACAGGGACAGCTCCCAGGGCCTAAGGGTGGTTCTAGTGGAGGTGTCAAGGTCCACACTAGGCTCCATGTGGCCAGTCCAGGGCTCAGACTGGGTGAGGATGAGGGTAGGGGGGTGTGGGTGGAGCTGGACAGGGGTGGGGTCGATGGTGAGGGTAGGGGGTTCAGAGTGGAGCTCCGTGAAGGGAGGGTCAGAGTGCAGTTGGACTGGGGACTGCAGCTCCGCTAGGATGCTGTGATAATCTGTTGGGAGATGATATAAGCACATGGAAGCACTTGACACAAGAAATCCCACATAAAACACACACCACATGGACTGAGTGACATGGACAAATGCACAGAGACGGACAATAGAGCATGCAACGAAAAACACCCACTAATTGTGGTAACACTCAGAGGGGACACTGGTGTCACAAATCACCAGCACAATATTCAGCACTTTTGATTCAATTGAGAGCTATCTTAGAGAAATTCAAGGTAAAGTTGTGATAAAACAAATTATATTTACACGGACAAAAACGATCAATACTTATGTCCGTGGCAGCTTTGAACAGTTTAATGACAAGTTTATTTTCTTCTGTTAAAGGGATGGATTCATATGCAGCCTTTGAGATGAGATAAGAAAACATAAATAAATGATATACACTACCGTTCAAAAGTTTGGGGACTCTTAGAAATGTCCTTGTTTTTGAAAGAAAAGCAAAAAAAATTGTCCATTAAAAATCATCAAATTGATCAGAAATAGTATAGACATTGTTAATGTTGTAAATTACTATTTTTTATGGAATACCTACATATGCGTACAGAGGCCCATTATCAGCAACCATCGCTCGTGTTCCATTGGCACGTTGTGTTAGCTTATCCAAGTTTATCATTTTAAAAGGCTAATTGATCATTAGAAAACCCTTTTGCAATTATGTTAGCACAGATGAAAACGGTTGTGCATATTAAAGAAGAAATAAAACTGGCCTTCTTTAGATGAGTTGAGTATCTGGAGCACCAGCATTTGTGGGTTCGATTACAGACTCAAAATGGCCAGAAATAAAGGACTTTCTCCTGAAACTCGTCAGTCTATTCTTGTTCTGAGAAATAAAGTGAAGATCTGGTACAATGCTGTGTACTACTCCCTTCACAGAACAGCGCAAACTGTCTCTAACCAGAATAGAAAGAGGAATGGGAGGCCCCAGTGCACAACTGAGCAAGAGGACAAGTACATTAGAGTGTCTAGTTTGAGAAACAGACTCACAAGCCCTCAACTGGCAGCTCCCACTCCACTTTCTATTCTGGTTAGAGACAGTTTGCGCCGTTCTGTGAAGGGAGTAGTACGCAGCGTTGTACCAGATCTTCAGTTTCTTGGCAATTTCAGATCTTCAGTTTCTTGGCAATTTCTAAAGAAGGCCAGTTTTATTGCATCTTTAATCAGAACAACAGTTTTCAGCTGTGCTAACACAATTGCAAAAGGGTTTTCTAAAGATCAATTAGTCTTTTAAAATTATAAACTTGGATTAGCTAACGCAACCTGCCATTGGAACACAGGAGTGATGGTTGCTGATAATGGGCCTCTGTACGCCTATGTAGATATTCCATAACAAATCAGCCGTTTCCAGCTACAATAGTCATTTACAACATTAACAATGTATACACTGTATTTCTGATTAATTTGATGTTATTTTAATGGACAAAAAAATTGATTTTCTTTCAAAAACAAGGAAATGTCTAAGTGACCCCAAACTTTTGAACGGTAGTGTATGTGAGGCATGCCAGGAATACGATTTTGCATATGTGCGATGAGTGGGTTTTACTAGTTGAGATTTGAGTGCGTGTTCAGTCATGCTCACACAGAAAGATAAAAGAAGAGAGGAGAGGGGGCCTAGATTCATATTTCCAGGATAGAGAGGTCGATGCCATCCCAAGGGAGAGGAGAAGATAATTTGTTATGGAATATCTACATAGGCGTACAGAGAAGGTACGGGAGACACACAGGGACACTGACACACAGGAAAGGGGGACTGGGAATGGATGGGAGGGGAGGTAGGGCCAGGACTAGGGCAGTGAGACCATGCAGCTGATATTAGGGGGAGGACGGCAAAGGAGATGGGGTGGGACGAAGGGGGAAATTGGGACCGGCATGGGGTCACATCGGGAGACAGCTGGGGGGTGGGAGTAGAGGAGAGGGCTGTGGCGTCCCCAGTAGGTTTAAGACTTGGTGACTGAGCAGGAAATGAGGGAATTAGCTGGGGTATAGGAGTAGAGGACAGGTGTGTGGGTTGACTGGGGTCCCCAGTGGGTTGAAGAGTTGAAGATTGGGGGTCGAGAAGGAGACATGGAAGAGGAGAGGTTGCTGGATCAGGCGGTGGGGACGGGGGTAAAGGTGTGAGGTCCATGAGTAAGACAGAGGACCATTAACTTGGGGATCGGCTGGGAGATAATGGACGATGTGGGGGTGTGGACTTAGTAAGACCAAGGGGGAATCAGGGTTGAGGGAATGATTCTCAATCGAGGGAGAAACTGGGAATGAAGAGATGGAGGAGCTCTCAGGAACCAACGAAGCATGCTACAGGTGAGGAAACAAGACGATTAAAGAGAAACAAAGACATACAAAAAAATCTAACAAAATACAAAAACGTGTTAGCAACACAAGACAATTATGAATGAGAGGACAGAGGTGATTTTGAGAGATTAGGAAACAGGGAAGGGAAAGGGATTGGGAAGAGCAGAGATGACAGCACAAGACTCTTAATAAGCGCTTAAGAGCTGTTATAAGCTGCCCTGGAGGTTGGGCTGTGGCGATGGACGAGAGCATGAGGGGAGGAAGGTAGTCTGGTTTCACAGAGGAAGCTCTGTCATTCTATCCAGGGACGGCTCAGAGGAACTGGAGGTACTGGAGACTAGAGAAGTAAACAGATCTAGAGGTATAGATGAGTTCAGACGGTTGAGTCTATGGCTACTGCATGCATTAGGGAACAAAGGGTTTATACAGTAGTGTCCTGTTAAAGGTACAAGGTAATCAGGTAAAAACAGTGTCTTACAGAATGCAACTGGTTAGCATCATGGATTGTTTTAGTGTTTGTCATCAATTCATCTTTCAAAACCCTTCATGCACAAATGCAATTAGATTTTTAGAGGGCTTAAATAATATCAAAGTGGTGATCGGGTCATGTCAATTAAGACCTCTTTAGAAACGTTTTGGGTTTGACATGCTACCTTCATCATCAGGGTTGGTGTCAATTTAATAGTAACCCAGTCATTTCATAACGTTAATTATAATCAATTTCCTGAATTGACTAGGTTAAAAGTGAACCCATGGTACTCTGCATGCTAACATTTCCTCACACTCATTTGAGTGCATGTCAGAAAATGGGCATACTCAAGCTGGAAATAAAGCCATAAAACGAAGGGTCAGACATCACCCTATCTAAGATAGGGTACTGTAGTCTCTATAGGCAAATTGCATTCAATAGTATAGCCAGGCAATTTGTTCTTATTTTTGCTACAGTTCTAATGCAAAAAAAAAAGAGTGGCAGCAGAGGTAAGAGGTCAGCTAGATGGAGCTAAACTTTACCATCAGCCTGATCCAGGTAAACAGCGTTATCATCGGCAAAACTTCTCGTGCCTGAAATGTTACCATAGTCAAATATCGGCCCCTCCAGTAAAGTCACAATATCCATCCGATTGACTTTGGTCAGCACTCCAGTTAAGGCATCCGCTGTAAGAGAAACAGAGAACCCGGAAGTCAGTCAAACAAAGACAAGACACTGTTGTACAATATGGCAGTTGTTTGTACAATACGCACTGGTCGTTAATCCAGATGTTTTCATTGTCTTAACTCTTGCGAGGTAATCAATATAAATAGTTTACTATCACACTGCAGTGTGTGAAGATGGAAAGAGGTTTGCCGTTGTCCTCTTCTCTTGTACCAGGAAAATAGGTCAAATTTTCCTGTACTGAACATAATGTACTTAGTAGTTCTAAAAGACTGCTGGAGCATGACAAGGAAAGGTGACTTCATATGCAGCTGAAAGACAGCTGCACTAGGAATCTTAATAAACATAGAGGCCATTCTGCTTCAACACACAGTACCAGTAAAAAGTTTGGACACACCTACTCATTCAACTGTTTTTCTTTATTTTAACTATTTTCTACATCGTAGAATAATAGTGAAGACATCAAAACTATGAAATAACACATATGGAATCATGTAGTAACCAAAAAAGTGTTAAACGGATCAAAATATATTTTATATTTGAGATGCAAAGAGAAACGACAGCATCATTACTTTAAGACATGAAGGTCAGTCAATCTGGAAAATCTCAAGAACTTTTCAAGCTTCTTCAAGTGCAGTCGCAAAAACCATCAAGCGCTATGATGAAACTGTCTCTCATGCGGACTGCCACAGGAAAGGAATACCCAGAGTTATCTCTGCTGCAGAGGATAAGTTCATTAGAGTTAACTGCACCTCAGATTGTAGCCCAAATAAATGCTTCAGAGTTCAAGTAACAGACATCTCAACATCAATTGTTCAGAGGAGACTGCGTGAATCAGGCCTTCATGGTCGAATTCCTGCAAAGAAACCACTACTAAAGGACACCAATAATAAGAAGAGACTTGCTTGGGCCAAGAAACATGAGCAATGGACATTAGATCTGTGAAAATCTGTCCTTCGGTCTGATGAGATCAAATTTGAGATTTTTGGTTCCAATCGGCATGTCTTTGTGAGACGCAGAGTAGGTGAACGGATGATCTCCACATGTGTGGTTCCCACCGTGAACCATGGAGGAGCAGGTGTGATGGTGTTGGTGATTTATTTATAATTCAAGGCACACTTAACTAGCATGGCTACCACAGCATTCTACAGCGATATGCCATCCCATCTGATTTGCCCTATCATTTGTTTTTCAACAGGACAATGACCCAACACACCTACAGGCTGTGCAAGGGCTATTTAACCAAGAAGGAGAGTGATGGAGTGCTGCATCAGATGACCTGGCCTCCACAATCACCCAACCTCAACCCAATTGAGATGGTTTGGGATGAGTTGGACCACAGAGTGAAGGAAAAGCAGTCAACAAGTGCTCAGCATATGTGGGAACTCCTTCAAGACTGTTGGAAAAGCATTCCTCATGACGCTGGTTGAGAAAATGCCAAGAGAGTGACAGGCTTTCATCAAGGCAAACAGTGGCTACTTTAAAGAATCTAAAATAAAATGTTATTTGTTTAACACTTTTTTGGTTACTACATGATTCTATATGTGTTATTCCATAGTTTGGATGTCTTCACTATTATTCTACAATGTAGAAAAGAATACAAATTAAAAATAACCCTTGAATGAGTAGGTGTGTCCAAACTTTTGACTGGTACTGTAAGTCATCTCAGAATGTAATTTACTATGAAACCTTCACAGGTACAAATTAAGCTGGAGAGAGAGAGTTCAGAAGGAGAGTGGAATGAAACCGGGTTGTGAAGCTCTGTGGTACACAATCATACAAGTGCAATAAAGTGAGACATGTGATATAATAACTGTTAATAGAAAGCCACAGGGGGTATAAATACTTTTGGGAGAAAGAGGGGCACTCACTCGTTGCGTTTTTACCGTCCCGGCTGACCCATTTCTTTAGTAGCATGAAGCTCTGCGCCGTCAGGGAGTTGGGGTTCTCCACTCGGATGTGGTTGATCTCGTCGACAGAAAAGTCCATTTCCCGAGCTAGCTCTGCAAACACATCAAAAAGCACATTACATCACATCAGTTCAAGACATCCATTTCTATATCATACAGGCTTACTTTTCTCTGTAAATATCAATGATGTTGCACTTGCTGCTGGTGATTCTCTGATCCACCTCTACACAGACGACACCATTCTGTATACTTCTGGCACTTCTTTACACACTGTGCTAACAAACCTCCAAACGAGCTTCAACGCCATACAACACTCCTTCCATGGTCTCCAACTGCTTTTAAATGCTAGTAAAACTAAGTGCATGCTCTTCAACCGATTGCTGCCCGCACCCTCCCGCCCGACTAGCATCACTACTCTGAACGGTTCTGACCTAGAATATGTGGACAACTACAAATACCTAGGTGTCTGGTTAGACTGTAAACTCTCCTTCCAGACTCACATTAAGCATCTCCAATCCAAAATTAAATCTAGAATTGGCTTCCTATTTCGCAACAAAGCCTCCTTCACTCATGCCGCCAAACATACCCTCGTAAAACTGACTATCCTACCGATCCTTGACTTCGGCGATGTCATTTACAAAATAGCCCCAACACTCTACTCAGCAAACTGGATGTGTAGTCTATCACAGTGCCATCCGTTTTATCACCAAAGCCCCATATATTACCCAGCACTGTGACCTCTATGCTCTTGTTGGCTGGCCCTCACTACATATCCGTCGCCAAACTCACTGGCTCCAGGTCATCTATAAGTCTTTGCTACGTAAAGCTCCGCCTTATCTCAGCTCACTGGTCACCATAGCAACACCCACCCGTAGCACGCACTCCAGCAGGTATATTGCACTGGTCATCCCCACTTCCTTTGGCCGCCTTTCCTTACAGTTCTCTGCTGCCAATGACTGGAACAAATTGCAAAAATCACTGAAGCTGGAGACTTATATCTCCCTCTCTAACTTTAAGCATCAGCTGTCAGAACAGCTTACCGATCACTGTACCTGTACACAGCCAACCTGTAAATAGCACACCCGACTACCTCATCCCCATATTGTTATTTATCTTCTTGCTCTTTTGCACCCCAGTATCTATACTTGCACATCATCATCTGCACATATATCACTCCAGTATTAATGCTAAATTGTAATTATTTTCGCCTCTATGCCCTATTTATTGCCTACCTCCCTACTCTTCTACATTTGCACACATTGTACATAGATCTTTCTATTTTTCTTTTCTTTTGTGTTATTGACTGTACGTTTGTTTATGTGTAACTCTGTGTTGTTGTTTTTGTCACACTGCTTTGCTTTATCTTGGCCAGTTGTAAATGAGAACTTGTTCTCAACTGGCCTACCTGGTTAAATAAAGGTGAAATAAAAATTAAATAAACACAAGTATGCAGAGCTGCAGTGCAGGAAGTGTCACTCTGAAGAGGGCACTGTTTCCTAACAATAATACAGTGTTGGTTTCTTGAGAGAGGGGAAAGCAGGAGTATAGAGGGCCATGAAGCCAGATGGCACTAAGACCAGGGAGCACCATTTCCTTACCAGTCCAGCTAAGTCCCAGGTGGTCAGCCACGATGGCCATCCGCAGGTCTGTTCGCTCACAGGGACTCTGAGGACCTGAAGGGCAGAGAACATCTATTAATCAACACTGTTCAGTATCTTTTCTACTGACTGAAATTGGAGTACAGAGGACTCTTTCCTTTTCTGGCCAAGCGTGGAATTTTCCAAATGATATAAATTCATACGGAGTGTTCTGCAGCCTCTCCTCTGGGTTTGATATAGACATGTTTAATCAACAGGTTTACTGTGAATGTGAATTGTATTACTCAATGGGTTGGTTAGGCTGACAACACTTCAGATTTGGTTTCCAGAATGGCAAGAAAAGGCAGACTAAACACAATATGACGGACTACAGTGTGTTATTTGGACACAGGTGCTCTGTGAATGTTTGTGAATATGTATCCTCAAAGCAGGCAGTAATTGTCATAAGAACTATACAAACAAAATAAATTAAAAACATCGGTCAAAAGAGTCATGTACTCGTAGGAGCTCTAGTGGACTCACAGTTCTTAATGGGACTAGACAGTACACATGCGGACAACCTTTGTGTTTTTGCTAAGGCTAATTAGCTCAGTGACACAACTTGAACATGAAATAGAATAAACTAGAACTGCTGTTTTCAGTAGCCACCCTGCACAGACAGACAGATAGACAGACTCAGTAGCCGTCAACAAGAAACTGGCTGTGCCAGTGCACCAGTCACTACTCTGGCATGCTGAGGTATCTGACAACTAAGGGGTTGGGGGGAGAAGGAGGAGAGTCTGACAAGGACAAGTACACAGTACATAGATGACGATGACAGAATGACGGCTACTATTTTAAGAGAATAAACACGCCACAGGCAATCAATCACAACGACTTCATGCAACTAAGGTTTTAACAAGTGTGAAAGTTTTACAAACTAGGCTTGATCTCCGCGACGGGGGGCGCCCGAGGCCCCGCAACCTGACTGCCCTCCTTCCCACCAGTCCGCCTACTCCTCCTGCTCCTCTCACTGCCGGAGGCCCTGTCGACCTTAGCCCTTACGGACAAGGCCCCGGCCTCAGCTCTCGAGCCTCTACCAGACCTCGACGAGCGGGAGGGCTGAGAGGGGGCCGACAGAGAGGTGCTCCTGGAGGTGCTGTCTTCCTCGGACTGTTCTCCCTGTGTCTTTTTCTCTTCATCTGACAGGCGGTCGGCCAGCTTTAGCGTCTCCCCGCTAATGCCCTTAAAGTACTCGATGGTGCGTTTACAAACCTCGCTGCCGTTTTCCCTACTCGTCTCACCTGCCGAGCTAACCTGAGATCTGTTTTTAATGGAGAACCTGGAGGGTAACTGTATGGCTACTCTCTCCCTGGTAGACTGAGCTGTTACCTGCACTGATATTGGGGAGCTGGTTGTGCTGCTCTTTTTAATATCTTTGATTGGGATTCTAGACCTGGGCTCTACTTTGGCAATGACAGGCTCTGCTCTTCTCCTGACCTCAGCCTTGACAACCTGTTTGGGTTTTTGCTTCCCTATTGCTGTGCCTTGTGTACGAAAAGACCACCCTGGCGCTTTGACAGGCAGCCTAGACTTTTGCTGCTTCGTCTCAGCTTCCTTGATGGCTTCACTTTCTCTTTGTTCAGCCTGAACACTGCTTTCTTCTACTCTCTCTACAGAGTCACTACAGAACAAAGCTTCAATCCTACTGGCTTTCTGAAGTGTGGGTTCAGACGACGACTGCAAATTAAACACGACACTGCCACACTGTATATAGTTAGCCTGCACGCTTGAGGACTCAAGGTTATTGTTGTTATTGCAGTTCTCTGCAGGGTAATCTCTTCTTTCTGACAGCTTTGGGTCTGTGTATCTGCTAGACTGACTCTCCACTGACTGGTCTTCCAAGTTAATGTACTCTGCCATCTGACTTTCTGACCTCTCTGCCTTACATTCTTTGAGATCCCCAGAGTCTTTTTTCACTGTAATGGAGACGGCTATTCCCATCTTAATGGGGGTGCGTAATTTGGGGTCAACTTTAGAGGCCGTAATGGTGCATGAAGATGTGGTCTCGGCTACAGTGACACCAGAAGGAGCATCGCTACAGCCAGTGCCAGTCTGTGCAGGGCTGCACTTTGCTGATGTGCTGCTGTCTGTGGCAGTCTCTACCTTCACCCCTTCACCCCTCTCCCCTGTTTTTGACTGAGAGGTAACTACCCCCGGACTCTTACCCCCTCTCCCCTTGTCCCCTGATTTCCCATCAGAGGAATGCTCACCAATCTGGAAAAATTGAAGTCTCTCTTCAACAAAGTCCCGCTTGCTCATGTCAATTGCACCACTGCGCGTCATCTCAAACATCTTCCCCTCGTGGAAGGGGAAAGGGTTAGGCTCGCTAGTCGGTGTGCTCTCGTCAGTCGGGGTTCTAGCAGGGGTAGTGTCTGGAGTGGTGGCTTGCGACTTGTCATCCACAGACAAACCGAAAGGCTTGGGATCTTCTTCTTTCGCTTTGGCATCAAAAACTCCTTCATCCACTTTGCTTGACCAGGGGTCAAAGTCTAAGCCTTTCGTGGCAACAGTTTTGAAGGTAGAGTTTAACTCCTCTTCGAGTTGATAGCCAAAGAAGTTATCTGCAAAGCCTTGTCTATCGCCCTGTCTATCTGGATGTCTTCCCTCGAGAGTGTAGTCCTTTTCATCTCCAATGTTTTGATCTGAGTTTGCTTTCCCATTATCCCCTCCATCCTCACTTGGTGTTTTCTCCTCCTCTATGACTTCAAGCTTTGATTGACTAAAGGAACGATCACATGTCTTGCCGTCATTGGACAGGCTGGATGTCTTAGGGTCTTGTTCACTCAACCCATCATCCTCATCTTGAAGGTCATAGCCATCGAGAGAGTCTATTTCAGTAGCATCTGTGTCATGAGAGAACTCAGTTGTGGCTATGGAGCAGTCTGTGATTGACTGGTCATTTTGCTCCAAGTCTTCCTCCTCTGCTTTTACAACGCCATTAGTACCTGGCTCCTTGTTGTTTCCGTTCCTCTCAGGCTTTTTGGGTTTCAGACGCTTCTCTCCTTCCTCCTTCTCCTTCATCTTGAAGGTGTACTTTTTGTTGGGGATGGGATGGAAGATAGACTCATCATCACTAGAGTTGCTGTCATCTGCTCCAGGGGGAACTGGAGACGGAGGCTGAACCCTGATGATGGGCTCTGCAAGGAGGTGCTGATCATGCTCCTCTTGGAGGTTCACCTCCATCATCTCTGTCTCAGCCTCTGAGGAGGCACAAGACCCCCTCTTCTCAGGGTCAGAATGCTCTGCCTCTAAAGGCGGAGGTGGGGGAAACTCAATGTAAGCGACTCGTTTCTCTTTGGGTCGTTTCAATGTTTCCTGGTTTCTGTTGGAGGGTTCTGATGAGGCAGGCTTGGTTTTCTCTGGCAGAGACTCCCTGTAGATGAAGGTCTTTCCTTCGTCTTCCTCAGACTCCTCTGCTATTGGACTGGGCATGCCGGGCATATATCCAATCACGGAATCTGTCTTTCTGGAGGCAAGGCTCACCTCCTCAGAGCTTGGTGTCTCAGGAGTAACAGGACTCTTGCCAGAGCTGTCCATGAAAGTTACTTGCTCTAGAGTGTCATCCTCTGGGCTGCCTTGAGGAGATGGGGGCTGTTTTTGTTTGACAGTATAAAATGCTCCCCGTGTCTCGTGCACTGTTCGGCTCTCGTGACTCACTATTTTTTGGTACGTTCCCAGCAGCCCAGATGTTTCTTTTTCATATTGCTTGCCCACTTGGATGCTTACATAAACTGGCAATGGTTTGATGTCTTTGAAACCCTCAGTGACAACTACAGGGGTTATGTTTTCCAAGTATTCTACTTGGTCGCTATCTATACCATTACATACTACAGTTGACTGACTACTATCATAAGAATCTGAGGATTTTTCTACTGATGAGTCGTTTGTAGATTTGTTGGCTTCAGAGCTGCCATGTAACCGATTTCTAGCTAAAGTAGGTATTTGTGATCCTGCCCTTTCACACAGTTTAACAGAGGTATCTAACTTTAATGATGTGGATTGATGATTCTCTGAGAAACTACACGGCATTCTAACAGGAATTTGCGATTCCGAGTTTTTTTTTAGACTACCGGTACGTACATCACTACTATTTGGGTTTTCTCGAACCACAAACTCTGTGTAAATAGTTTTCTTGGTTGTCTCTTCTTTACTGGTTATTCCATCTCTAAAGCCCTGCAGTTCTCTTTGTGAATTTCTGTCATTGCCATGCGCATCTTGAACTAACGTGTGAGCTAGTTTTGACACTTGGGGTTTATAGTTTCCATTTCCATGACATTCCCAAGTTTTGAAGGACTTTTTTCCTTCATGTTCATTTCCGTTTGTGTCGTGTTTAGGAGATGAGCATATATACCTATTAGCACTGGGGCTTGGTCCACTAGATCCTCTAACCTCACTATCTATAACTTTCCTGGTACTTCCTGGACTGTCTGGTGATTTGGGGATATCTGAGCCAGCAAAGACTTGATACACAGGCAGCGTACTTTCCTGGAGTTTTCTTACTGGGGCATTTGATGTTTGTCCCCATTGTGGACCCTTTTCTTGCTTCTGAGCCTCTTGTTCAAATTTTAGCCTAACAGCGCTGACTTTGGAGGATGACATTTCAAATGATTTAGAGGCGTCACCTGCATTACCCTGTGAAGTGCCATCACCTGGTTTTCTATTGTCATCATTATACTGTAGTAACACTCTCCTCTCTGGGCTGCTCGGTAAACTAGCACATTTTCTATCATTGGAGCCAAACCTGTCCCTGAAACGTTCTCTACATTCCTCACCACTGCTCCCATTCTTATAGGTTGATCTTTCAGGACTGCTGTGCGTAGAGCTAGGCCCAGATCGTGTTTCCCTAAAGTCTGACCTGCGGGACTTCTTCTCTGGGGATGAGAGCTCATCGTTCAGTTTCTCTGTCTTATCACGAAAAAACTGAGAGACTTCACTAAGCTTTTCCTCTGCTTCCTTAACAGTTCTGTCTACTCTGTCTTCATATATTAGCTTTTCTCTATTCTGGTTCTGTCTGTCATCAGTGACACGCATCCAAACAGAGTGCTTTGGGCTACCAGGTTCTGAGGAATACTGCAATAATGTTAGTTTGTCAAAGTTATCATCTACATTGGCAATTTGACCTGATTTGTCAATGTTTGATGACCTCAAAATATATTCTTGCCTTGATCCACTAGACCGTTCCTGACTATAACTACTCCTATCTGGGGAGTGAAAATGAGACCTGTCCCTCAAATACTCCTCGGTGTCAGAGTGAGAAGAGTCTGGTTTCTCAGAGAGAAGCATTTTGTCTGCAAAGTTGTAGGACTCCCCTCTGAGTTCTGATGATTCATCATCATTATATTCCACTGACTGCTGGCTGAGAAGCTTCAGGGCTTTGTACGAGTCATCTGCCATGAGCTGTGCAGAGCTTGGACGACTGTCGTCTTCCTGTGACATGGGCGTGTTTACTCTGGAAGACTCTAGGTAACAGGGGAGCGATTCTTCAGGCTCCTCCTCTCCCTGTCGTGACAGTCCACTGTTCCCTTGGTAGAAGTACATCTCCTTCTCTGGGTCATTTTTTGTTTCCCGGATGATGACCTCAGTTGGTTCAGTTTTGTTGCCCTTTTCAATATGAACCTCGATTATTCTTTCAACTTTGGGCTTTGAGTTTATATCCCTCTGCGATGTGTCATCATTGCCGGCCCTGTGCTCAAACAGTCCAGCAAGTTCTCTGGAGGGATCCCTGCCTGACTGGAAAGCTTTCATGATATCATGCACTGACATTGATTCTTCCATTCTCTCGGATGTATTCTCTTTACTCTGGGGTTTGTGGTACACCATTCGTGTGGTAGTCGTGATGTGGGTCTCTTCCTTCACACGCATGCTCTTGCCCATTGAGTCATCGTCCGGGCTGATTTTCATCTGAAATGATTTAGTTTGGTCCACATTGGATGCATTCATACCTTTGGGTTCTGCATCAGTGTATCGAACTGCCCTTGTATCCTCCATCATTGGTTGCTTGTTATCTTCAGGAGACTCATAACTCCTAATAACACGAACAACCTCAGTCCTTGTCTCCGTGATTACTGGTGGAATATCCTGGAAAAGTGCCTTGGGTCCCATGCCTTCCGCACTCTGTGGGGCAGAGGGTGTCCTTTCACTCCTCGTCTCAAAGCCACTGTCTGAGAGGGGACTCTTGTCCTGGTCATGTGAGATGTCATCTGGAGATTCTAACATGGCATCAGGCCCAAATAGCACATCTGCTAGTTTACAGAGCTCCTTTTCTGAGGCAGAGGACCGCATGTTTGCGGGTGGCATTTTCAGCTTGTGCTCAGGTTTAAGCATTCGTTTTTGTTTCTCCTCTCCTTCCCTTCTAACCTCATCGGATCTATGCTTTGCATCTGCAGTTTTTGAGATAGAGCCACTGCCAATGTCCTTTGTCAAATAGTCTACTACCTTCAATAGATTAAAATCTCTGTCTGGTATAGGTATTGTCTTAGTTTTGATTTGAGGAACCACTGTCTCATATCTTGGTGGATAACTCCAGTTGCTTGGCTGGGGATCCACTGGTGCTTGTTTAGAGCACTGTGCCTCATCTGTTTTATTCATTTTAATAGCCGTCTTGCTATCCTTGACCGTATCCTTTGTCAGTATCTCACTAACTTTGACCAGGTCCTGTTTAACTTTCTCTACAATTCTGCAAGGCTCCTCATCCTCTATTTTAGCCTCTTTGGGAGAGTCAGACTGGAAACCTTTGGAGGCTGAACTTGGTTCTGTTTGCAAGATGTTAGACATCCGTATCAAGTCCTCTTTCATTTCTGCCACGTCCTTCAGTATCTCTTGGCTGGAGGACAGTGGGGATGAGGTGGTGGATTTCAGGGCAGTCGGGGGCATAAATAAGGGGGATTTGACAGGTGACAGAGTTCTGGCAAAGGAAGACTGGGCTGAGTTTGTCTCAGCAGGCATAGTTTTTCGAGAGGACGAGAGGGCAGCAGCTGGTGTTGACACTTCAGGGAGCTTTTTAAATTGGGGCTCTGGCAACACATTTATAACTGAATACACTGGGACCGTCATGGTGCCAGATGTGACAGTGGTGGTAGAGTTTGGTGGGGACCTTAGAGTGGCATATAGGGAACTAGAGGCTGAGGATCTTATGGATTGGTAAGATGATGACGCTGAGGAGGACATGGACTTCAGAGTGCCATATCCAGAGGCAGAGCAGGAATTGAAAGTCTTTTCAACCTCGTCAAAGGCTGCATTTACACTCGTCGTTGCTGCATTGGTGGTTGCCTGTATCCTCTCCTGTAAGCTGCTGGAGAGTAGGGACGTGGGCGAGGAGGAGCGGTACTTTGTAGGGGATACTGTTCCATTGATCAGAGCTGCAGCACTAGGAGGAGTGTTGGATTTAATTGGTGAGGAAAGGGAGGAAAATATACTTAAGGGGTCTGCATTGGACCGTACAGAGGAGAGGCCAGGAACAGTTTTTATAGGAGAGGACGATGTTGTGGTGCCAGTGCCCACCATGACACCCTTGAATGGCAGAGTTGAACTGTACATGTTCAGTGAGGATTTGGGGGAAGCAGGTGGGCTCATGGCGATTGATGACCTCTCTAGCAGACACCCCACACCAGTGGTGATGGGAGAGGTTCTAGAAGACAATGCTGCCAGTCCCTTGATGGAAACGGGGTCTGGAACGCTTCTGACTGGCGATGACAGGAGACTGGGGGTGACCTGAACTGGGTACGGGGTCTGCTGAACTACAGTCTTAATTGGGGATGAAATTGTCCTGTACGACCTGATGGAGGATGCTACGTCGCTGACTGACTTGATGGAATGGGCCGGTGAGCCGCCTATGTTGGACTTGATGGGGGACGCCGAGGTGATGGACCACACGGACTTCAGTGGAGAGGCATTGGGCGTGTTGGACGATGAACTGGAGTGGGAACCGAACCCAGACTTGGCTTGCTCAGGGACGGAGACAGGAACAGCCGACCACGCCTGATAAGATCTCGTTGAAAAGACAGGTTTGTAAGCGTAGCCAGTAGGCTGTGTTCTCTGCGAGCTCCGATCAGTTGTTTCTTGAATAACCAAACCAAAGATTGAACATAAATTCAACAAAAAATAATTGAAATAATAAAACAGAAAAACCAGAGAGAGAAAGTTGGCGTCAGTAGGCCAATATTAATCAAAGCAGTAAGAATAATACAATGGTGAATTTATGCAATGTCAATTACTATCTAAACAAAGGTTGGATGAAAAGTGATTTTTCGAGGTCAATGATCTGTCATAAATAGAAAAGATACAAGATAACACATGATGAAGCATATGAGGCAACGAAATGCTTGAGATAGCTAACAGTGGAGAAGAAAATATTAGAAATGTACCAAGACAACAACAACAACCATTCTAACCATGTGTGACTTCGATGTGCTTTGTCTGTTTGCCTTTTTGCTACAGTGCCTTTTATATGCTTGGTGCACTTCATGATCATATGTTTTCAATGCCAAAAATGATCCCACAATCCTTTTGGTAGATTATTGGTGCAATAACTGTCTCAAGGGTTCACTTATTGATTGGTTCACACAAAATGAAAGAAGGCCCTGAACAATCGCAAAGCCCATAAGAATGAGTTGTTCTTCAAAAGAAAGAAAAAGATACAAGACAATCATTTAATTTGACACAAGGTTCAAAATCTATTTCAAAATTTATAAATTAACATTTGGATGTTGCAATGCCAGTTGTTTTCCCACAAATGTGATGAGACAACAAAAACCAGGAAAATAAATTTCACAAAATGGAGAGGGTCTGCAAAGTATAAGACACAGTAAACCATGCAAGTGTTGTCGTGGATGGATATGAATCATGACGTCTATGATGACAGTATGCAAAGTGCTCATAATTCTACACTATGGATGTATGGATATATCATAAAGGCAATATCTTACACTGCATATGAAGTTGTACAACGTTACTGATATTTTGCATCAATTGAAGATTTATGAAAGTAAAAATGTTAAACTCACTCGCTGCAGGGTCGGTCAGATAGCTGTAGCGCTTACGCAAAGCTAAGGAGGCAAAGGTATGACGTCGGTCTGGTTTTTCAGTCTGCAACAACAAAAACAACAAAAGATGTTTTAACATAAAATATAGATTGGATTTAAAGGCCAAAAAGGTATCTTCCCCTTTTTCACACTACTGCCAGAATTTCTCCCATTTTGTGGTTTTGAAATAAAATCAAGATGATGCATTTATATTTTCTGAAGTCCATGTTGTTGAGATAGTAGGCACTGCAGGTGACTGTGTTGTATGTCACCTTCGGCTGATGACTAAAATATCCATGCTTTCCTCTGATTGGATAGATTAAGTGTGACATTGGTGGTGCGATTTAAAGTGTATTTATCGCTCTAATTTTGAAGAAACACATGCAATATGTGATTATTAGATTTGGAGAACTCTGGTGAGATGTCCACAAGCTGACACTAAGAATGCACCTGATCTCTAAAATAAATGACTTAAAGAGGACTCACTCCATTAGTCATGGATGAATGTTCTTTTGAGATCATGAGACGTAATGTAAATGAAGGAAAACACTCTGAGCTATAGCTATAAAACATGAAACATTCATGTCATCTTTTGCTGACTAGGTTATGTTGAGTTTTCCTCATGCAACAAATAACTCATTGGTCTTGTATAGGTGTGAACAAAACACTGGCAGAAGATGGCTGAAACCACAACTAAGCTGGAGTACTATGCACTACGGCGCGGTTTATCCTCTATCTGCCATTCCGAAAGCACATGTACTGTATGTCACGCTCTCTGAAAATAGTGTGGAGGGATGGTGTTTCCTACTAGCCTTACCTACTGAACACATATGGAAAGAAAGATATGGAAAATAAGCCAGGGTGTGGTACACAAATTGCTCCACTTGGCTTGGGATGAGGACAATAATAATGAAACCCGTTGAATTGAACTGTCATTCATGCATTACACAAAGTCACTTGACTTCTAAGCAATGATATAGATCCATATCGGCTGCAGAAGCCTCTATATATCATCAGTCAAATAACAATAATCACCATACATTCATATACACTTTTGATGCTACCGTTCACAATAATAAAGCAACGGAAAAACCTCAAAGCAGTCCATGCGATGAACAATCATGTGTTTACCTCATCATCAGGATCAGACTCGATCATGTCCTGTTTGTTCCCAAGATGCATTGCAGAGAAGGGGAAAGATGACACAATGACAGCGGGTGGTTTATAATGGGTGTGGTTGGAAATAAACATCAGGAAATGAAAATGTAGAAGCTGAGGGCAGCAAACCATATGGGCTTGGACAAAACCATAGAATGAAATAGTCCACAGCCCACCAAAGATCCAGAAAAGCAGCAAAAAGCACAGCAATGTAATTCAGAGTTTTTGAACACCACATAGAGAAATGCCTCCATAATGTAGGTCTATTACTCTCCCACAATTTGAGCCAGGCAAATGAGGAATATCATGTGTATGACTGAATGTGTGTTTTGTGGGGGAATATAATTGGCATTGGCAATAAAAGACACAAGCAGCAGGCATTCTAACCAAACGGAGGTCAACCTCTCCACTCTGGCATCGCTGCTGTTACTGTACTCGGTCATTCAATTCATTTACATGAGGATGACATGATATGGCCCAGAGAAGATATCATTCAAATATCCACCTACCTTCTTATGAGTTGGCAGTGTGATATTCAAATTGCATATGGCAGTCTGTGGAAGACCTTTAGTGGTTTTCGGCTCTTTCAAAAATGAGAGTCGACCACATGGTTCTTGGCCCATGTCTCTGACCTAAGGATCAACAACACATGTCCAATAAAAACATTAATTGATTTCTATACAAGATATACAATAGAGTAGATCAGGGCTATTCAATTATTGTCCTGGAGGGCCACTTCTGTTTGTTGTTTCTACCTGGTAGTTAATTGCACTCATGTGTTGTCCCAGGTCTGAATCAGTCCCTGATTAGAAGGAGAGGATTAAAACCTTACGTGTTTCGGCCCTCCAGGACCGACATTGAACAGCCCTAGAGTAGACTGACATTCTTTTTTTGGTGCTTAAAAAAGTAATACGTGCTAAAAATGGAAATGAGCATAGAGCTTACAACATGTCAGTAGGTTTGAAGGACGATCACACTCTGGCATACCTCTATAATAGAAAAGTGTGACCTTATTACATATAAGTTGGTGGTTGAGGATTTCCCTCTAGTGGTGCGGGGGCTGTGCTTTGGCAAAGTGGGTGTGGTTATATCCTTCCTGTTTGGCCCTGTCCGGGGGTTTCTTCGGATGGGGCCACAGTGTCTCCTGACCGCTCCTGTCTCAGCCTCCAGTATTTATGCTGCAGTAGTTTATGTGTCGGGGGGCTAGGGTCAGTTGGTTACCTGGAGTACTTCTCCTGTCTTATCCAGTGTCCTGTGTGAATTTAAGTATGCTCTCTCTAATTCTCTCGTTCTCTCTGAGAACCTGAGCCCTAGGACCATACGTCAGGACTACCGGGCATGATGACACCTTGCTGTCCCCAGTCCGCCTGGCCTTGCTGCTATTCCAGTTTCAACTGTTCTGCCTGCGGTTACGGAACCCCTACCTGTCCCAGACCTGCTGTTTTCAACTCTTAATGATCGGCTATGAAAAGCCAACTGAGATTTATTCCTGATTATTATTTGACCATGCTTGTCATTTATGAACATTTTGAAAATCTTGTCTCTCTAATTTTCTCCTTCTCTCTTTCTTTCTCTCGGAGGACCTGAGCCCTAGGACCATACGTCGGGACTACCAGCCGTGGTGACTCCTTGCTGTCCCCAGTCCGCCTGCCCTTGCTGCTATTCCAGTTTCAACTGTTCTGCCTGCGGTTATGGAACCCCTACCTGTCCCAGACCTGCTGTTTTCAACTCTTAATGATCGGCTATGAAAAGCCAACTGAGATTTATTCCTGATTATTATTTGACCATGCTTGTCATTTATGAACATTTTGAAAATCTTGGCTCTCTCTAATTTTCTCCTTCTCTCTTTCTTTCTCTCGGAGGACCTGGGCCCTAGGACCATGCGTCGGGACTGCCGCCCGTGGTGACTCCTTGCTGTCCCCAGTCCGCCTGGCCTTGCTGCTATTCCAGTTTCAGCTGTTCTGCCTGCGGTTATGGAACCGCCACCTGTCCCAGACCTGTTGTTTTTCAACTCTTGATGATCGGCTATGAAAAGCCAACTGAAAATTATTCATGATTATTATTTGACCATGCTTGTCACTTATGAACATTTTTGAACATCTTGGCATAGTTCTGTTATAATCTCCACCCGGCACAGCCAGAAGAGGACTGGCCACCCCTCATAGCCTGGTTCCTCTCTAGGTTTCTTCCTAGGTTTTGGCCTTTCTAGGGAGTTTTTCCTAGCCACCGTGCTTCTACACCTGCATTACTAGCTGTTTGGGGTTTTAGGCTGGGTGTCTGTACAGCACTTCGAGATATTAGCTGATGTACGAAGGGCTATATAAAATAAAATTGATTGATTGATTGATTGATAAGAAGAGGAAGAAAATGTGACGCTACCTTCACATTGAAAGGAAGCCGATTCTCTTTGAAAGAGAAGAAGTTGAAGATCAGCTGCTGCCCACTCTTGATAAGAGGAGATAAGTTGCCATAGCAATCCACATGGATAGGCTTGCCCTCCAAGACCTGTAAAATCATTATCAACAAGAGCATGTCAATTCAGATAAACCATGTATCTGTGACCTGTGTCAACATATTTTGTGTATGTGTGCGGACGAGTGTGTTGGTGCAAGTCAGACCCACCTCAATGTCTTTGCTCCTGGCCACCTCTTCAAAGTTCTCCTGTTGTTCCAGAGTCTTGTCCACCTTATCGTCTGTCATGCAGAAGCAGCGGAGGCGTGACTCCACAGGATCGTTCATCTTGGCAAACACCACAAACTTGGCCAGATACGGCACACAGATCAGCTCCCGGTATAGCTGAGAGGCCAGACCGACCGTCTCAGGAATCTGGTGACAGTCTGCAAGCCAGAACCTGGAGGTAAGGAAGAAACAGAGGGCAACGCTTAATATGTTGAAGCCAACCAGTGTCTTTTTGGCAAGGTTGATGGGGCCATAAACATTATAATGCATAAAAAAGCTTCACAAAACGTTGTTGATAACTACTGACCTAAATCCACAGACTTGCCAATGAGCGGATGGCTACACTTTCAATAGAGAGGCCGTATTATAACTTACTCTTGGAGTAAGAAGAATTGGTGCTTACTACATCAAATGGCACGTAATGTTTAGATGGATGATAGTATATTGCTCTGAGCTGAAATGTTCACCTCCATTCTATGCTCTAAAATATCTTCACCAGCTCGCACAAAAATAGTCACTACATATTTAAAATCTCCATGTTTATCAAATCAGAGGACATTCTGCAGGCTAGCAACCCTCTCAATGAAGGTCTAAGGTGTAAATCATATCAGTTTGGTCTGACATTGAAAAGTGCTGAGGCACATGACTAAAATAATCTACTGACTAAAGCCAAGCAGTGCTCTCTGGTAATATCAGGTTCTACAATGGCCACATGCTTCCCATCCTGTTAGAATTCACAGGACCTTATTTACAGTAACCCAGAATTCACTGTGGCCACTTAGTTAGGACTTGTTAGCGAGGTAAATCAATACCTGGGTAGTGTGTTAACTGGTTGGGAGCATGTGAGAAAGCATGGCCTTACCTGGCCGACACGTTTGTGGTGAAGGAAACACAGTCTGTGACGAAGGACAGCGGAGTGGTCCCTGTTATGTCCTCCCACTGGGCAGGAGATGTTCCACCTGGATGGAAAACCACGAGAAAAGACAAATCCCCATCCCTGGTTAGCCTCCTTTCCACCTACTGCAAACCCTGTCCTCCCATCCTGTCTCCAAGTAGGAGTGAACCTTGTTATCATTGAAGGTCTGAACCAATTTCAATGGAGGTATGTTCTCAGCCACAGAGGTTGTTCAGAACATGGACTTGCCTGTGATGCTGCAGAGGAGGCGCAGGCAGGGGGTGGAGTCTCCCCTGGGTCCACTGGGGTGGCCCTCTGCCGATCGGGGCGGTACAGGGATCGTCATGGTAATGGGCTTGTGGAACTTCCTCCTCCTGGGCTCCACGGTAACGATAGGGCTGAAGGTGGCCCTGTTGCCGAGGAGATTCCTCACCATGTCATCTGGGACGGGCTGAGCCTGAAGGGAAGGGGGAAACGAGGGATGAAAGAAGTGAATCAATGTTCTCTCATTTGTTTTAATTAGCATAATACATGTAGTACTGAGAAAAAACATTATCGTTTACAAGAATGTCATGTAAAGAAATTGCAATAGAATGAAAGTAGCCAATTCATCATGAATCAAAACCATGCTCTTAGCCAAAACGTTGGGAAATTAGGTCAAAGCTTAAAGCATAACACAAAACAGAGACTAAAGGAGTTCCTAAACAGTACAGCTAACTGATTGACTTGATGTTCAGACCTGCAGGCCAACGCGTATCTTTTTGGTGAGCGCCCCCTGTGGGAAGGAGGCCTGGACCATGGGCACGGTCAGGCTGGTCAGAGTCCCACCCTCTGGACCCATGTGGTTACTCTCCTGCTTGATCCTGGACACCACCGCAAAGTACTGGGGGAAGTCCCTGGTGATGATCCGACAGATACGCTTCTTCTCCAGCTCAGCATTGCTGTCCAGTTCTGTTGGAAAACACATGACCAAACATAGATGGATGAAGGATATTCAATAAGTTATGTATGTGTGAATGACGAAGGAATGACTGGATGTGTCAGAGAGGGTATTCAATTATATTAGCAATGTTGACCTGTGTGTAACGTACCTTCGTCCATCCCGTTGAGAATGTCTGTGATGTCACTTGGATGGCAGTCGTACTGGTGTTCCTTCCATGTGTCACCGTTGTCGCTCCTCAGCACGATCAGCTCCCTCTCCTTTCCCCTCATGGAGCCGAAATGAGGAATCTCCACGATCACAGGTCTAGAATGGAGCAGAACACCCAGAGCTAGTTCAGAGCCCCCATAGAGCCAAAATGGTGGATCTTCACATTCAAAGAGCAAAAATGAAATAGAGTTCCGTGGCTTCGGGAAGGGAAGGGAAAAACCTACCCCAGAAACTGGGCTCCTGCGGGGCCGACCTCCACCAGCCGGCTGACCAGGCCCTCTCCCTCCACCATGGGTGGGGGGTAGGCCAGTTTGTGCCTCTTGGCCAGGCGGCAGGTGATGCGGGTGGGAGCCGTGCACTTCCGGGGCGGGATGATGATACGCATGCCGTTGCTTCGACTTCCTCTCATGGAACCCCCACGGGCATCCACCATGAAGCTGACCAGGAATCTGCCGGCGCAGAAATACAAATATTAGACCAGGAAGTGGGAAGCGGGAAAAGAGAGAGAGGCTATAACCACTGACACGTGAGACGGACGAATCCCATGCTGTGACCACCTTACACCCAAACACTCCGAAAAGAGAGATAGTAGAAAGAAAATACAAGAGAGAGAGAGAGACAGAGATAGGATATGGTGCTTCGAATTCTCAAACTTGGCAGGTCTCACCTCTGACACTTAACAATGTCTTAGAACATCCTTTAAGACACTGAACCTATAAAGAACTAAGAGGTGATGTAAGAGGGTAAAGGGGAGTTTCCTGCCAAGATCAATCCCTCTGAAGCAGTGATTAGTGACTGATATTAAACACCTTCACAAATGTTTCACCCCAAGTAGAAACTAAATTAATTCACAAATGAAATAATGTGTTTAATACATGACGTGTTCCATTCTAATAAATAAATGCAGTTTGGGCATCCCATGAATTGTGGAAACTGGCACCGGTAGTAGTAAGCTATTAGTAGAGGAAACAAGGGAATGCTAAAGTGAAATGCCTCGTATAGTATGCCAGCTGTTTAGGTGCAATAAAGCCATAAAACCTTACCTAAGATAAAGGCACTATAATAAAGATACTGTACATGGCTGATCTGGCTGAGTTGTTACAGGAATAGTCTCTAACCTAACACCATACACAATGTTATGTACAGTGCAGTGGTGTATTTGACTGTCTACATAGTACTGTATGTTTGCCTAAGCTCGGCATCGTCTGTGTTCACTCGGCAGGCCTGCTCATACATTTGAGGGGCTTTATCCATATATGCAATGTCAGAGGCACCTTAGTGAGAAAATCCCAAACACATCACTAGTACTACAGCTACACAGCGCAGATGAGAGACCAGACCGCACAGATGACACGAGCACAGAGAGCAAAGAGGAAATAGTGGAAACTGTGACATCACGGTGACATCACCAGACACAATCATCACCTGGAGTCATACTGAGGGAGCGGGGAGGACAAGCTGCAAAATAAAAACCAAAACAGTGCAGGAGGCAAAAAACTAGATTTAGTAATACAGCACAATCAATTTAGTTTTTCAGGGTCTGACGTATTTCGTCATGTAAGGCAAAGGAAAGGATGAAAAGGGTGAGACTGAAATGGAAAAATGGAGGGCATTGGAAGGGGCAGAAATGAATAAACGCTTATGGCATAACAGATAACAGAAAAAGGATTGTATAACAAAAAGGACAAGACTGATTCCTGCACATACACTTCATCATATGCACTTCACATGAAATGCTAAGCAAACACTGCAGGGTTCATTTGAAAGACCAAAGTTCACTTTTACAACAGCGATTGGCCTAGCTGGTATTCAAATTAAAGCAACTAGAAAGGAAGATGTCATCTTTTCACTCAACCCCAGTACATGAGCCCTGACAAAACCCTAAACACGATATCTTCCATCTGTACTGAGCCCAGGGCAGGACATTGGACTGTCAAGTACATTTCCAATAAGACTAAATCATGTAGTCTACAGTGCAAGTCCATTACTATTCATCCCTGTGGCTCAGCAAATGAAAATTTCACAACAGACTGCAGAAAGGAAAACCTCATAACAGTATTTCACTGCAGACAACTGCTAGCTGGGTCTTTCTTGGGCTGGTGAAATGGAGTATGAAGAGTAACATTCTCCTGTGTCTGGATTAGCTGTAGTCTGGCATGGCTAGAGCTAACTGTGGCTGGGTGTCAGACTGGCTGGCAGAGGCCTGGTTCTTACCCTGAGTGAATGGGGCTGGACACAGTGTTACTGTGATCTATTGTGTCTGGGGTCCAGCTGTAGCGCCTCAGACACTCTGCATCGTAGTCCCGAGTTACAGCCAGGTGCTGTGAAAAAGCACATGCAGGAGGAGGGTCAATGGGCGAGTTATGAAGGAGACTTAATGGTTTACGACCTAACCTGACGGTGACACTCACTGATCTACAGACAGACAGAAGAAGTGATACCTTTTGTGACCGTCTACATTTCTAACACACAATAAGAGAATAAAACACCTTACGCCTACAGAGAAGTGATCTAACAGGACTCATACAGTCTCACAGAAACACGTTATTGTCATCTAAAACATTCAACATCACTTCAATGAAACATGCTAAATATGATTATCCAAGTGGCAAAAGTGGCAAAAGTCCAAATGAAACAATAATTTGTTTGTATAAAAATGAATCATAGGAATTTACAGTGACCAGAAGTCGCATGGGAAAATAAGCAACTATTTACCTCACTGAGATGAGGACCAATGAATGGAATGAGAATTTCAGAGCTCAAACAAACAAACATGATTGAAACCAGAGAGATGGTCATAGAGCATGAGCAGAGCGAGGTAACCCTGTATTGATGTCATCATATACCTTATTGAGAGGGTCAATCAAGTAGGAAAGGTCTTTACAGACACTCTGAAGCTTTAGAGGGTAGATGAGAAATCACAAATGGGACTTGAAGAGCCTTGAGATTTTTCTACCAGTCCCTACCCACTGGGCACACGTTGTCTATTCCACGTTGGTTCAACGTAATTTCATTGAAATGACATGGAAACAACTTCAATTCAACCAATATGTGCCCAGTGGGCAGTCATTGGCTAACAACTCATACATGGAGAAGATGTTGCAGTAGATTTTACCACAAGATTGTCTTTAGCAAAGAGTGGCCTTTTAATGTTTCATAAAGACAACCTTACTTCTGATAAGTAGATCTGATTGTGCCACAAACATCACAAAACACCAAGAATGCAACATGTGATCATCATAATGAAACAGATAAACGACAGAGCGTTCTATGATGCCTCAAGCCATGGAAAAAGCACAGGACACGTCGCTTTAATCAGTTTTTACGACCAAGTTTGAGGAAACAAATGTTTTACTATTTGAGAAAACAAGATTTTACACGCATTCCAATACAAGGCTCCTCTTTGACCCAACATCTTTGCTTACATTGCAAGAGAGGTAATGGAAGTTGTGCATATTTTCGCTTTCTATAGTCACGAATCCTGGGAATTTGTTTGTCGAACATGATGTCAGTGAAGTTGCAAATATTATTTATGGTACATCAGGTTAATGTTCCTGTTTTAGATCCTGCACAGTGATCACCAAAACAAGACAAATCAGGACACTGCAGTTTGGTTTTCCCAAGGCAGCTGGAAACCTTCAGTGGCCACAGGGAAGTTTGAAACAGCTCTTACAGAAAATGTCCTACATGGACACAGCACTACAAGTGTCCAACATAAACCAAACTAACAAAAAAGCCCAAAATAGGCACTGGAAATAAACTGTTACCACAATCCAGGGGGAGGCTAAATCCATCATTGACCCCATCTCAGAGTTCAAATAAAAATGTTAATCGTTTCATGCAATACCCAGAAACAGAGCAAGGAGAAGAGAGGCGAAAGAGACAGGCACAGAGAAACCGAGAGAGAGACCACAGAAAAAGAGATACAAGAAAGGGGTAAAGGAATGTTAGGAGGACGTACCGTGTCCTTGGTCGGGGCGAGGATCTCCTCTATCATCATGCTGTCTCGCGCGTAGGAGCTGCGGTTGAGGGTGTTAGACCTATCCGAACTGAAGGAGCGGAGGCTGGGGTGTTTAAATGTTACCACGCAACACAGCGGGTGACAATGAACAGCAGGCCCAAACCAAAAGAAAAGCAAAAGTAAAACAAATCCATTACTACATGCAACCTCCAGGGAACTGAATCGCACCGTACAATGTACCGTATATAGTGCAGAGCAAGATTAGAGTCCCACAGCTGGGGATAGACGGATAGGTAGGAGTTATTCAGAGATGGAAATGAGAGTGAGGTCAGTCAGTTTTAACAGAGAGAGACAGCGAGAGAGAGATAAAGGAGTTGTAGGTGTGTCTGTTTATCACGAACACAGACATAAGAGGTCAAATAGAGCCTGACTAGATGTTTCAGAGAGGAACTGGATGAAGAATCACTTTTGATCTACTAACAAACAATAAGGTGGTAACTATACACTACATAGAGTATGGAACTAACTCAATTCAATAACTAAAACATCCAGATTCGTTATGGTTATTTAGTTGTAACGGTCCCTAAAAATAATCTCAAACTACTTCGAAGTATCCTAATTCGTATTCAGTTAAAGTAATGTAGCTCATTCAATTAAATATTCGTTTTAGGATGGGCAAAGTTCTGTGTCTTTAAATTCTCAAATGACTTGGGATTGGCAGGTAGGGCGGCAGGCAATTCACACATCCGTAATAAAACACATCTGCACGTGTGAAATATGACAAATATAAGCACCCACCAAATGTGTACTATTTATCTGTGTTAGTTTGGGTGCTACAGAGATGATGGTCCTCTCTGTCTTACTGCATTCAGCTGTGCTGTGATGTGTTCCTGGTGTTGCAGACATACTGACTGAATGCAGTTGGTTGCACCCGTTGGCTTTTTCTCAAACTCTTCTTACTTGATTGTTTTAAAGGTCCAACGCAGCCGTTTTTAAAAAATCCAACTATAAAATCCTTTCTGGTTAACAATTAAGTACCTTAATGTGATTGTTTTTAATGAAAATGGTCAAACAGTAACAAAAATAGCTTGTTAGCAAAGAGCAATTTCTCAATCAAGAATTTTGCTAGGAATGTCTGGGAGTGGTCTGAGTGGGAGAAGAAAAATTCTGAGAGTCGTCTGGGTGTATAAAAATACATCTGAGTGAAAAACTAGCTGTTATTGACAGAGAGGTTTGGAACTCTTTCTTATTGGTCTATTAACTAATTTACCGCCTGGTTATGTCACCAGGCAGGCCAAAACTCCGTCCGACCAAAACAGGCAGAAATTTCAAGTGGTCTTTCAAACAGCTCTTACACTAAAAGAGCATTATCATAATTCCACAATTTCAGAGAATTATTACAACCTCATAGTGTGGAAATATATATAAAACACGTTTTTGATTGCACTGGGCCTTTAAACAATGTAGCCATGTTCTTTTAGAATAAATGTGTGTTTAACCTAGTCACGAGTGTGGGACTGCACTGTGTATGTGTGTGTGTGTGTGCCCATGCATATGAACTGTGTGTGTGTGCGCGTGTGTGTGTGTGGAGAAAGGGAGAGCAAAAACGCAGAGCTCAGCGTGTTTGAGTGAGCATGCTATTCAGCACAGAGAGAAGCCCTTTATTCAGCACTGCAGCTGAAGTTTCTAAGCAACTCCACTCAGCCTGAATGGTCTGGCATCCCAAACCTGCTTTGCCTACTCTCTCTGTGTTGCTGCCTGTGTTTGCTCTTCACAATTCTCCTCCCTCCCTCTTTATTACCCCTCCATCTCTTTCCTCCTCTCCGCCAATCTTTCTCTTGCCAATTCAATTCCATTTTGTTTTATTTGTGCAGAGTTGCTTCACAGTTACATTTTCACGGGTGCACTTACCAGAAGTCTCCTCTCTTTTCCTTCACTCCCTCCCTCCCTACTCCCTTACCCTCTCCTTCCGGCTTCTTTCTGTACCATTTCATGCCTCTCAGTGGCTTTGATCAATCTGCCTCTGTCCCTCACCCCTTCCCTCGTTGCTATTCTAAACACTGCCATGCCTATTTCCCTCAATGCATTCTGCTTTCTCTCACCATCTCTATTTCACTCTTACTGTCTCTCCACATAGCCTACATTTTAAGATGAAGCAGTGTTATTTGATCTGGAAAGAAAGTTAACATTTGCCTATCTGTGTCAGTTTAAAGAGTTGGTTGTGCGGATGATTGCTCTGTCAATCATCAGATAGATCGAAGGTAAAGTGTGTGTGTGTGTGTGTGTGTGTGTGTGTGCACGTGTCTGTCAGATAGGTCAATGCGGGATTTTTAGACAACAAGCCATTGAGGCCTTGAGGTTTCCATCTCTGCATACCAGAATGGGTAATTTTAAAGATTATAATATCTCCAATCCCTTTGTAAGCAATACTGCAGTACTATTTGATTGATACTGATTGAAAATGGACTGAAACATATTGATCCCTGGAAGTTACATAAAGTGACACCTTCAAAGAAATTATAAAGGGGAGGGTGTCACCTTGAACCACACCATACAAAAAGATGGGTTAATCAACTCTAACCAAAGCACCTGCCATTATTAAGACATAACACAAAACAGTCACATTCATTTTCTCATGTACTCTATTCATAACTTGTATTAAATATTACTTGGTTTATTTGCAAATGATGAGGGGTTTATATTGACTGATGAGAAAATAAGGTGATGAAAAATATTAGTGAGCTCGAAAAAGGTTTCCCAAATAAAGTCACCAAAAAACTCAAGAGAAAGTATACCAGAAAGACTGACTATGGTTCATGGAGTCACAACGCACAGAGGATGAGTCAGGGGAGGGAAATATGTTTGGTGAAATGTGCTTTCTGCTCTTACCTGATCCTAGGGCTAGAGTGAGAAACAGAGAGTGCAAGAAAGAAAAAAAAGGAAAGTAGAAGAGAGTGGTGAAGAGCAAAGCATTTTGAAAACGTCCAAGCAGAGAGGTGTTTTTATTTTTATGTGACATCGATGCTCTGCTTTTGCATGGGGTATGCTCCAAGCCTGGGCTTATAGTCTTTCTTTCTTTTCTTTCTGTGTCTGTGTCGGAAAGTGTGTCTGCATTCGGAAAGTATTCAGACCCTTTGACTTTCTGCACATTTTGTTACGTAAACAGTCTTATTCTAAAATTGATTAAATTGCCCCCCCCCCCATCATCAATCAACACACAATACCCCATAATGACAAAGCAAAAACAGCTTTTAGAAATTTTTGCACATTTATAAAAAAATATATATAGAAAAATGAAATATCACATTTACACAAGTATTCAGACTATTTACTCAGTACTTTGTTTAAGCACCTTTGGCAGCTATTACAGCATCGTCTTCTTGGGTATGATGCTACAAGCTTGGCACACCTGTATTTGGAGAGTTTCTCCCATTCTTCTCTGCAGATCCTCTCAACCTCTGTCAGGTTGGATGGGGAGCGTCGCTGCACAGCTATTTTCAGGTCTCTCCAGAGATGTTCGATTGGGTTCAAGTCCGGGCTCTGGCTGGGCCACTCAAGGACATTCAGAGACATGTACCCAAGCCACTCCTGCGTTGTCTTGGCTGTGTGCTTAGGGTTGTTGTCCTGTTGGAAGGTGAACCTTGGCCCCAGTCTGAGGTCCTGAGCGCTCTGGGGCAGGTATTCATCAAGGATCTCTCTGTACTTTGCTCCATTCAACTTTCCCTCGATCCTGACTAGTGTCCCAGTCCCTGCCGCTGAAAAACATCCCCACAACATGATGCTGCCACCACCATACTTCACCGTAGGGATGGTGCCAGGTTTCCTTCAGACTGAACCCTTTGGCCTGAATGCCAAGCGTCACATCTTGGTTTCATCAGACCAGAAAATCTTGTTTCTCATTGTCTGAGAGTCCTTTAGGTGCCTTTTTGCAAACTCCAAGCGGGCTTTCATGTGCCTTAACTGAGGAGTGGCTTCCGTCTGGCCACTCTACAATAAAGACCTAATTGGTGGAGTGTTGCAGAGATTGTTGTCCCTCTGGAAGGTTCTCCCATCTCCACAGAGGATCTCTGGAGCTCTGTCAGAGTGACCATTGGGTTCTTGGCCCTTCTCCCCCGATTGCGCAGTTTGGCCGGGCAGCCAGCTCTAGGAAGAGTCTTGGTGGTTTCAAACTTCTTCCATTTAAGAATGATGGAGGCTCCAGACATTTTTTGGGTACTGTTCCCCAGATCTGTGCCTCAACACAATCCTGTCTCGGCGCTCTACGGACAATTCCTTCGACCTCATGGCTTGGTTTTTGCTCTGACATGCACTGTCAACTGTGGGACCTTATATAGACAGGTGTGTGCCTTTCCAAATCATGTCCAATGACTCCAATCAAGTTGTAGAAACATCTCAAGGATGATCAATGGAAACAGGATGCACCTGAGCTCAATTTTGAGTCTCATAGCAAAGGGGTTAAATACTTATGTACATTTTTTATTTATTTAATCAATTTTAGAATAAGGCTGTAACGTAACAAAATGTAGAAAAAGAGAAGGGGTCTGAATAGTTTACGAATGTATGTGTGTGTGTATAGACTAGTGTGTGGCCCAGTCCGAGAGCAAACCATGCAAGGCCAATGTCATGAACAGAAAGGTAAGGGGAAAAGAAAGCAGCTGCTCGGTACCATACATTAACCAATCAATACAAAAGCAGAACATTTCCAGCACTGCAAAGAATCATGTCAGCAATATCTTTTCACCACACATATTCAACCAGTTTACTTTGCGATTCAAATAACAGCATAATGACACAGGTGTATCATAGCACAGTATACAGGATAGTACATGGTAACATAGTTTATAGATGCAAAACGTTATCAGAGAAAGTCCTTGATTTAGACATCATCACTAACTTTTACTGACTAAGCAGCCGTCAATACATTTGTCACATGGCTTTGGGAATTGGTGACATGAACTTCCGAAAGCTTCTCTAGAGATGATAAAAGTGACACAGCCTTATTCAAACACCCGGACTTGATTCATCAAACCAGGAACAGCTGAAATGAGTTCACGCTTTATATTGAAATTATGTGTTAAACAAACTCACACCATCCATTATAGCCTAAAATCTCATCTAACTCCTCTTTCTTGATTTGTAAAACAGTGGTTCTGTTTTAGGCAGTTTTTCCCCCATAGTGTGCTGCTGCCTGACACCGTCGTTGTTTTTAGTCAGTCGACCCTCCCCATGCATTTGCCAGCTGTCAGGGGCTCCACAATAGATGGCCAATGATGTGCTGTGGGTTATACAATACTCATCTAATGTGATTATGTATTTTCTCCCAAGCTTGCCAGTTTTCTACTGGGTACTCAACTCTTAGCCTACAGCTGGTCATCCTCTCTTTGAATACTGTAGTGGGCAAAAACGTATACATATCTGACCAAAGGCAATATGTATACGTGTAGGTATCAGTGACGTTGATCAATAGTCATTCTATGGCCCGTAAAATACTCAAACTGCTGAATCATGATGTCATGCTGAACCAAGTGGTAATAACATATCTATTACATCTTCATAACATATGTTTCTATGAAGGACACTTAACTCACCACAACTTGTTACAATTTCACTGCTCCCATACAGTATCATCAACATATCAGCACATCTTAAACCTGTGTGTATAGGATAAACAAACGCACTGGCAATGCCAAACATGACATCGCGGTCAAGAGCATATAATGTCATAATAGTGTCACATACCTCGCTGAGCGGACTCCTATGCTGAACCCCATGTAGCCCTCCTGTGGAAGAGAGTCGTCCCCCAGCTCCTTGAGGTCCTGGGGCCGCAGATATTTGTCAGTGTCGCCGGTCATTGCATCCTCACCTGGTGGAAAAGTCCCCAATCATTACTTCAAAGGCAATCCGAGCAAGAAGAGTGTTGCAGTACTCCTAGAAAAATCTTACCACCACTTCATTATAACAGGCCTCGGATAATTCATCAGTGTCACTCTGATAACTAGTGGGCCAGAGTACTAGGCCCTATGCTCAGTTGGTAGGCTACTCATTGGGCTATAGTGAAGCTAAATAGCAGCATCAACACTCATAGGTCTAGGCTACTTGAAATGAATGACATGGTAATAAATCCGTTACAATCTATTCATAGGCTAACGAAGTCCACTAGCTTGGAGATAGACAAAAGCTACTTGCAGCATAGCTCTTCTGTCCAGTAAAACCAAACGCAGTTTGTATTGACACAAAAAGCGCTGGGTGTAATTAAACGCTAGCAGAACTCAAGCAGCAAGAGCACCTAGATTATCAAGGTGAAAAAAAACAGCAATCCTTGCCGCGACAATGTATCCCCTTTCCCCCTTCTGACCGACCCCAGCCTGCAACACATCAATCTTCCACCGCAGCCCCTCCCCCGGCAGCCCCAGTACCTCAGATAATGCCGCACTTTTGCTCGGATGGGCTACAATGTCGTTACAGCTTTTTGCTACATTGCAACACTGGTTCCTTCAAACACGCTCGCTTTCACACACTGACTGTAGAACGTCAAAAGGTGAGTAATGTTTTTCAAAGCCAATGCAGTACTGAAGGCTATACTGTACGTCATAGCAAGCAAGCGATTCTCTTCTCCCCTCTCCCAGCTCTCTCACTCACACGGCTCTCTCCCGCCTCAGCTACCCTGTAGCCTACAATAACTCGATTGCGTACGAAATGGCTTTATGCACCAGTTCCCTGTATCACCTCCATTCGACAACACTTCTCCATAAATATGGCCTTTATGACTTACATAGAAAAACAGCCATGTCCGTCAACACTCTTATTATATTCCCGTGTTTGTCTTTATTTTCCAATTATCTGCAGAACAGTTAACTCCCACCAATAAATCCAGAGAGAGACGAGAGGCGTAAAAAAAAATCCAATCCATTCATGTGGTTGCGGCTGAAAGAACTCGAAATCGAACTGTCCCGTTTGTCTGTCCTTCCTTCCAGCCAGGGACTGTCCGAAAGCCTACTGTAACTGCTGCAATTGTTGCTAGTGCAGGGACTGACTGCACCTCTGCCGCTGCCGTTCCGTCTCTTGCTGCAAACAAAGTTTAAACTATGCGGAGTTTTCCGGGTAGAGCACATCCCTGAGTAAAAGTAGAAGCCATTTAAATTCGCGATAAGAGGTTTCTTTGCTTTTCGGCTCAACTAAAGCTCATATCATTAGATTTGGAGAGTCCGGATAGCATCTTCGTCAATTCAGGCTGAATTGCAACGAAAACACAGTGGCAGAGGGATAGAGAGGTCGCGTTTGAATAATGTTTGTGGTTTGTCTGTTGCGCAGTAATCTGAGTGTAATCCAGAATGTAAACAAATACTTATTTTAGGACACAGGATAAACAGTTTGGGGAGACTGAACTGAGAAAGAGTCTTTGAAGAACAACCCACTAGGTTTTTTCCTGGGGAGGGGGGTGGACAGTGGAAATCTGGCTGCAATCCAAATGGGTGGACCAAAACTGCCCCCCAAAATGGATAATTGGTTCATCTTTTTGTCTCTCAAAGAAAGTAGCCTACATATACCTCCATAAACCATTACTCCTCTAAAATCATGACTAGTGATCTCTTTTAGACATGGTGATCTAAGGAATGCTTAGTGGGATCAGCGTGCCACTGCACTCTGACTACAGCAGGACAGGAGTGACCTGTCATGGCCAATTGGATTGCCCTCCATAAGGTGACTGAGAGATGGCATGCACTGTGGACAGATTACTGGTGTAATGCATGGTCAGATGTAACACCATTTTCAGTAAGACTGTCAATGACACATTCCCAGAGGATAGGTTTTCAGCATAGAGTTTACATTACATGTTTCATCATTTAGCAGATGCTCTTATCCAGAGCCATTTACAGTAGTGAGTGCATACATTTTTGTGCTTTTATGTACTGGTCCCCCATGGGAATCAAACCCACAACCCTGGCATTGCAAGCGCCATGCGTTACCAACTGAGCCACACGGGACCATATCTGCCTCTGTCAATCTTACACCTAAGGCCATATAGCAATGTAGTAAACTGTGAGGATAACCTCAACAGCTGACATGAGGTAAACTATTTGTTACCAATTTGATTATAGCATTACAGTATTGTATGAGAGGCCATTACAATGTGGAAAGCATTGAACATGGAGAGCAGTAAACATTGCAGTGTGTGTTTATCAGCCCTGATGTAGACACAGTAAGCACCATCTCTGATCAGTCAGCAGGTGAGTGTGTGGAACTTGTTGAGTCCAGCAGTATCATCTGACACAGAAACTCCACACCCCTCTCTACAGTTACCTAAGCAACACTCCATGGACCAATGTATCCATTTTACAGTAGTGTCCGTTAACTGCTTCCAAAACACTGGGTGACAACTGAAATGCACGGCAAAAAAGTGAAATCTAAGCAAGACTAAATATCTTATATTGTCTTATTGTCCCGCCTAGTTAAAAAGGTTAAATAAAAAATAAAAAAAGGTATTAAGGTAAAATATCTTGAAAAATATCTTGAAATAAGATACATTTCTTGTATTAAGCCTTTTTTAAGATAAAATAAATAAATATTAACAGCCAATGACATTGGATAATTTAGCTTGGTAAGAAAAAAACTAATTATCACTCAATATAAGCTATTTAGGCTTGCTTAGATTTCACTTTTTTTCAGTGCATTTCAGTTGTCACCCAGTGTTTTTGAAGCAATGAATAACAACGTTTTTCCTGACAACTACTCATACATTGGTATTCAAACAGCCAGCATAAGAGTGCAACTTGAGATCGGTAACCTGTAGCAACACTTGTCCCACACACTTTACTAGTTACAAGTAGTGTAACTGTGTAGTTACAAGTAATGTATAGTAATTTATTACTGTATTTTTACCCAAGATATTGAAATACCATGTAACTACCATGCATGGTATTTTGGCAACAAAGTTAAAAGCACCATAATGAATGTGGAGAAACTCAGCTTTACTACAGTAGGAAGCCCATCTTCTGAAAACACCAGAAACCCTACCTCTTCAAAGAGTCTCTTCAATAACCCCACAGAACCCCCCCCCCAAAAAGGCTTGTAAACTGACACTCTCACTTTTTTCCCCTTTTCTAGCTCTGACATTGCTGATAGCTACTTTATTGAGGAAAAGTGTACTTACTATGCCTGTGATATGTGTTTGTCCCACCTAGCTGTCTTAAGATGCACTAACTGTACAATGACTGCTAAATGACTAATATGTAAAAATAAAAACAAAATGTAAAAGGAAGGCCTGTCCCTCAAAGCACAAATTGCTCTAGGGCTTGAATACTTAGCTACATGCAGTGTAACCAGAATGACTGTGGATAAGTCACACCAAACAAACAGTATCTTATCGCAAGCAAAATAAAAGTCCAAAAGCTCAAACACAAATGTAATTTGTGTCCGAGGCTTACATTCTCTGCTGATTTACATTTGGTGACATCAACTACTGATATGTGGATCAAACAAGATACTCAGAGAAAGCTGCATTTCAGTGTAGGAAGCAGAGAGAAAGAGGTGGGTTCTGGCTAGCGTGTTCCAGATTGCCAGACAAACTCCTAGCAACAGCGGACAGTCAGTGAAGCAGCGTATCAGCAATGATGGCGAGATGGTTAGCTTTCCAACAGGTGAGGTGCAGGTGAAGGAATGGGGTTACGTGAAAAGAGTGAAACAAAAACAAAACTACTGCGTAGAAAAATGGGGCAAATACCTTCGTCAACATCTGAAATACAGTCGTCATTGAGAATTTCCGGCGCATTAGCCTTAGCTGTGTGATTTGAATACATACAGTTAATGGAATATTAATAAGGCATCAAATGGCACACTTTCACTAATATGAGATGCAGCAACGCATACTATATGAATCACATGCCTTGAATACACAAAACACAGGTTAACCCCAATCGGTCAACTCACTGTCAGCTTATGGGGTAATGCACGGCTTAGGTTATAAGCGAAGTTTTGATACAGTCATATCAACCACTTATACTCATACCTTCATCGTCAGACATGTCCAGAAACTCGTTCATGGTCTCGGGGATGTTCATTTTGTGTTTTTCTGTCGCAGTCTGTTGATAAAAGAGTCCGACATGAATAATGCAGATGAATGCTACTGTGCCCAGTGGCCCCTGATTGGCCCTGGGTGTCACTATTATTAAATCCCTCCTGACACGTCGACAAATCTATTTGAGGAGCAACAGGATATTCAACCTGTGCTTTTCACACAGTTAAGCATGTGAGAGAACATTCCTGGAATCACATGCAGTTACTCTTGTATACCGTTTCAGGGCCAAGTACTAATTTGAGATACGCATACAGTAACTCATCCAGTGATGTCATGGTTTGAGTTGTACACAATGTGCACACCTCATGTTAGGATTCGGCCCCATGTCATCAGAGGAATAAACAACTGTTTATTCATTTACTATGTACTTTCAGATCCCCACACACAGATACACACACAAGGTCAGTGAACTGCAAGCACATGGTCAGATGACAGAAACACATACTGTACATGGAGACGGACCACTAGTCTGCATTGGCATGTTTTTTCAACCACTAGGAATGCAAATCGACCGTTTGCTTTGCGTCACCATAGCATGCTGATCTCTGCTTGTGTGTTATGTACTGCAAACTGCCTCAAGAGTGGTACCCGGCCTACTGTTTGGGTGTGTGAACCTGTGATCAACACCTACTACCTGTACAGCAATGGAACACAAATCAAGTCTTCCACCGCTGCGGTGTCAGTTGAGATAAAGGCCTGTGTTCATGCCAGGTGAGTGGACTGTCCATTTCATGAGTTACAGTCAAATTGAGCACGAGAAGCAATATTCACTGGACAAAGACAAGCTGTAACATTGGGGCTAGGCCCCACTGGTCCACATGAAAATACATAGACGAGCAGGCAGACAGACAGACAAACAAACCTACAGAAACATAAATATACAGACCAATGACAGACAGACAGAGAGACATTCATGGCATGGCGTCTTACCACAGAGGTTAGATTCTCATCAGTCACTGGCCTGAGAGTGTCCACCACTGAGATGTAACCAAGACGACAGGCGATGGACAAGGCTGTGCTCCCGTTCTGCGAAGAGGGGGGAAAGAAATGATGTAGGTTGTAATATGTGTTTGTTTTTACTCTGTTAGTGTGGCAACATTAGTGCTGTATGTGGGGGTGTATTTAGTGCTGTGTGTGGGTGTGTATTTCTGTGCTTTGTGAATGTACAATGATACTGTATATGTATGTGTGTGTGTTTCTGTGTAGAAGTCTGTTTTTAGTGTGTGTGTGTGTGTGTGTGTGTGTGTGTGTGTGTGTGTGTGTGTGTGTGTGTGTGTGTGTGTGTGTGTGTGTGTGTGTGTGTGTGTGTGTGTGTGTGTGTGTGTGTGTGTGTCTCCATTACTATGTATGTACTGTATACTATTGTATGTGTCCTGCTGCTCTGTGTAGCCCTGCTGATCCAGGCCTCTGGAAGAGAGCTGCTGAGACAGCAGGTTTTCCCATCATGCCTCACTCACCACGGTCAGCTGATTGGCAGAGGCTCCGTGCTGCAGCAGCAGGTTGATGATGTGGGTGTGGCCCTGCTGCGCCGCCTGGTGGAGGGGCGTGTAGCCGTTCTGCAGACAGCGACAGAGAGAACGAGAGGGAGGGATGATAGTGAGAGGAAGAACGAGATGGAGAGAAATTGAGGGGAGTGGGGAAAGGAGGTGCAAAGTGAAAACATGAAGGAGAAAATATAAACAGGAGGATAGCAAGAGAGTGACGGAGGGAGAGAGGGACAGAGGGAAGGAGGGAGTGGTACCAAAACAAAGAGAGTGCTAGCGAGAGCCAGCGAGAAACACACAAACTGACAAAGGTAAATAAGCTCAGCTCACATGAACACCACATGGGACAGACTTTCAGTTGTTTACCTTTGTTTTGTCATCAACTCTGGCCTGGTTCTGTATGAGGAAGTCTGCCATCTTGACGTTGCCATAGTGACAAGCCACATGCAGCGGAGTGTATCCCATCTGTTTTACCCAAGGGCAAGGGACAGAGAGAGAGAGAGAGAAGAAAGGAAGATGTGAGCTTGTTACTTCTCGTCCTGTGACATCACAGCCCTTGTGTGACCAGGAAGTAACTAACATTACATTTACACAAGTGTGACACAAAAATCCTATTATACAACAAGAACTTCATAACACTTCTCTAATAGAGACACCTGAGAGAAAATATGAATGAATGAACAGCCTTGGCTATAAACCAGTGTGCTGCCAGCACAACACAGTGTGTAACCTTGTGCTACTGCAGATCTCTCTCTGTCTGTGTCCCTGTCTAGTGAACGTGAGCAGCCGATGGGCAGTCTGCTGCATCAAGCAGGGGAGGTTACTGGTAGTGACGCACATACAGACACAAACACCTGCCACTCAGGTGTCTTCTAATCCTTTATTCATCCCACACCTGAGAACACAGTGCTGCAGCCAAGTGTGTGTGGGAGCAGGTGTTTATCTTTCCTTCAACATTTTATCGACCAGTGTATAGAATGGTGGAGACAATAGATACACACACGTAACATCAATACATTATGTCTGTAACTTCATTGTGTTGTGGGTCTTTATCACTATTCTAAACACATGAATTAACCATATACAACCCCTGGTCTATCATTGATAAGGAGAGTTTAAATCAAGGGCATCTCTCTGTCCCACAGTCTTTCACTGTGATAGTCTGTACAGTCTGTTCCCTGTGGTTGCCGTGGAAACAGCATGACCTTCACCTTTGTCGAGGGGTCGACGTCCGCCCCCTGGTTGAGCAGGACTTCCGCCACGTTGACTTTGTCCTCCTGCGCCGCTAAGTGGAGAGGTGTGAGACCGCTCTGAAAGAGATACGCGCAATCGCACACACACATTTAGAATTCATTTTCCATGCCGGGGGGGTATCATAGCTTTGTCAAAGCAATGGCTCATTATTCATATTTGTTTTTAAAGAGTCACAGGGATAGTTAGCTAGATAGGAGGTTGTTTTTAGAGTCACAGGGACAGTTAGCTAGATAGGAGGTTGTTTTTAAAGAGTCACAGGGATAGTTAGCTAGATAGGAGGTTGTTTTTAAAGAGTCACAGGGATAGTTAGCTAGATAGGAGGTTGTTTTTAAAGAGTCACAGGGATAGTTAGCTAGATAGGAGGTTGTTTTTACAGTCACAGGGATAGTTAGCTAGATAGGAGGTTGTTTTTACAGTCACAGGGATAGTTAGCTAGATAGGAGGTTGTTTTTACAGTCACAGGGATAGTTAGCTAGATAGGAGGTTGCTTTTACAGTCACAGGGATAGTTAGCTAGATAGGAGGTTGTTTTGAAAGGACTTGGTAAATCCAGCGGCTCCTTTTGAACTCCTTTTGAAAATGAGAGACAGCTGTGGTCTGATTCGCCATGCTAAAGACGGCGCTATACAGAGAAGTGTCATCTGCCTTCAACTCATTAGGATGACACAGGCCCTCTAGGCTCATATCAGTGGGCTTAAGTCAGCCTGGCCATTGGTGTGTGTGTATGCGCCTTTGGTAACACATGTGTCTGTGGTTGTGCATGTGTGTATGTGAACAGTAGTATTCTGTATGAGTGTGTTCGTTTCAGTGTTGATGATGTATGGTCTTAAGGCCTATGAGTTATACAATTATAATTTCCACATAAGTTAACCCTCCTGTGAGGCCAGGTGAGAGTGTGTGTTTGTGGTGTGTGCGTGTGTGTATGTGTTTATGTGAATGTAGTACAGTGAACCGTTTGTGCTGTGTATACACAGTGTGTGTGTTACCTTGTTGCCCATGTTGACGCTGGCGTTCTTGGTGAGCAGCAGAGAGACCAGGTCCACACTGCCCTCCTGTGCAGCCAGGTGAACAGGGCTGATGCCCTGGCGGGTCACAGCGTTGGTGTCCGCCCCGTACTCCAGTAGGGTGGTCCCGATGTCCATCTGGTTCTTCTTGGCAGCTATGTGGAGGGGTGTGTAGCCATTCTGAGAGGAGAGAGAGACACAGAGAAAATGTATTCAGCACTCTATGTGTCCTCTATTCTAGTCTAGTCTATTCTACTACTATTATTTTTACAGATATGTATGTGTATGGGACCTCATTAGGGTTCTAGATAAAGAGATGATATCACACAGTACACTGTAAACATCCCATAGTCTTAGCTAGTTGCATGGTTTAGCTTAAGGCCTTGGTTAACAGAAACAACATGTTTCACCCTCTTCTCCCTTCACTGGACACACACTACTAAACAACAAAAGTCCCAGGCAGGCAGAAAGAGAGTCTTTGGTTGGGTGTTAAAGCCGGATCCATCCTAACATTCCCAAAGGGTTTCCCTGGAGAGGATCTTTAGTGGCGCTCCACTGGCGGTATGACACTACAGTGGGGCTTTAACTCCATGAATAGTCCTGGGATGCAGGGCAGTGGGGGTGTAATAGTCCTGGGATGCAGGGCAGTGGGGGTGTAATAGTCCTGGGATGCAGGGCAGTGGGGTGTAATAGTCCTGGGATGCAGGGCAGTGGGGTGTAATAGTCCTGGGATGCAGGGCAGTGGGGTGTAATAGTCCTGGGATGCAGGGCAGTGGGGTGTAATAGTCCTGGGATGCATGGCAGTGGGGTGTAATAGTCCTGGGATGCAGGGCAGTGGGGTGTAATAGTCCTGGGATGCAGGGCAGTGGGGTGTAATAGTCCTGGGATACAGGGCAGTGGGATGTAATAGTCCTGGGATGCAGGGCAGTGGGGTGTAATAGTTCTGGGATGCAGGGCAGTGGGGGTGTAATAGTCCTGGGATGCAGGGCAGTGGGGGTGTAATAGTCCTGGGATGCAGGGCAGTGGGGTGTAATAGTCCTGGGATGCAGGGCAGTGGGGTGTAATAGTCCTGGGACAGTCCTGGGATGCAGGGCAGTGGGCTAAGTCCTGGGATGCAGGGCAGTGGGGTGTAATAGTCCTGGGATGCAGATGGTGTGGTGCAGTCCTGGGATGCAGGGCAGTGGGGTGTAAAAGTCCTGGGATGCAGGGCAGTGGACATGTAAAACTCCTGGGGGTGCAGGGCGGTGGGGGTGTAAAAGTCCTGGGATGCAGAGCATTGAGGGTGTAAAAGTCCTGGGATGCAGGGCAGTGGACATGTAAAAGTCCTGGGGGTGCAGGGCGGTGGGGGTGTAAAAGTCCTGGGATGCAGAGCATTGAGGGTGTAAAAGTCCTGGGTCTGCAGGGCGGTAGGGGGTCTAAAAGTCCTGGGATGCAGGGCATTGGGGGTGTAAAAGTCCTGGGATGCAGGGCAGTGGGGGTGTAATAGTCCTGGGTGTGCAGGGTGGTAGGGGGTGTAAAAGTCCTGGGATGCAGGGTGGTGGGGGTGTAATAGTCCTGGGTGTGCAGGGTGGTAGGGGGTGTAAAAGTCCTGGGATGCAGGGCAGTGGGGGTGTAATAGTCCTGGGGGTGCAGGGTGGTAGGGGGTGTAAAAGTCCTGGGATGCAGGGCAGTGGGGGTGTAATAGTCCTGGGTGTGCAGGGCGGTAGGAGGTGTAAAAGTCCTGGGATGCAGGGCAGTGGGGGTGTAATAGTCCTGGGGGTGCAGGGCGGTGGGGTTTGGGGGGGTGTAATAGTCCTGTGGGATTAAAACATTATTTTTAACAGCTTTAATGCATAACTGCTCCTAAGAAATCTCTACAAAGCTGAGACCATGGGTAGAGGCAGTAGGCAGATGTGGAAAAGCAAGACAAGCTCTTGACACCTACTTCAACTGTCATATAAGAAATAAGGTAACTCAGAGCAAGGAGTCCAGAACAGGGAAAATGTGCCTTTAGCCATTCCTCTGTAATATTAGTTCATACCTTGATAACAAGCATATCATACCACAGTTGACACAGTACGATTTCATGCATTACACCAGATTTTATATTCTATGACTGTTTTGGGTCATTGACAAAGCTTTTCCAGACAGTATAATTTTCCAGTTTTCCATCTTGCCGTCCGTCTCTGTCCGTCTGTCCGTCTGTCTGTCCGTCTGTCCGTCCGTCTGTCCGTCTGTCTGTCCGTCTCCGTCTGTCCGTCTGTCCGTCTCTGTCCGTCTGTCCGTCTGTCCGTCTGTCTGTCTGTCTGTCTGTCCGTCTGTCCGTCTCTGTCCGTCTGTCTGTCCGTCCGTCTGTCCGTCTCTGTCTGTCCGTCTCTGTCTGTCCGTCTCTGTCTGTCCGTCTCTGTCTGTCCGTCTCTGTCTGTCCGTCTCTGTCTGTCCGTCTCTGTCTGTCCGTCTCTGTCTGTCCGTCTGTCTCTGTCTCTGTCCGTCTCTGTCCGTCTCTGTCCGTCTGTCCATCTGTCCGTCTCTGTCCGTCTCTGTCTGTCTCTGTCCGTCTGTCTGTCTCTGTCCGTCTCTGTCCGTCTGTCTGTCTCTGTCCGTCTGTCTGTCTCTGTCCGTCTGTCTGTCTCTGTCCGTCTGTTTGTCTCTGTCCTTCTCTGTCCGTCTGTCTGTCTCTGTCCGTCTGTCTGTCATGACTGAAGACAAAGGGACAGGCAGCTGTGAAAGACATCGACTGTTTCCTGTCATGTGACTTATAACTCTGCATCTCCACATCTCACCAAGCCTAGGCCTCAAAGAGAAGATTTAGTTTATTTCCAAAACACTGGCACACTGAAAGTAGACGAGAGACACCGACTGTAGCCTGCAAACATAACTTTATAGAAGGAGAGAGGGGGTGGGGGGGAGATTGATTTTACAAGGTTTCAATGTTTCCCATTTCAAGACATTTTTATTGGATGTGATTGGACAACCTGAGCATTATTTCAACACTACAACAGGGCCTGTAAGACCGCAAGCCAACAACAAGGTGACCCTAGTCACTGGGCATGGTCCACTCTGGCACATTTAGAGCTTTGTCTGATTGTTACGCGGTTCAACAACAGCAGTAACTAAGTTACCATGCTTTTCTATTGGACCACACAGAAGCCTGTGACAGTCATGAGAAAAAAGCAGTATGAAGCAGTCGACTTAGCACTGAGTCCTATCACACACGAGCACTGAATCCTATCACACACGAGCACTGAATCCTATCACACATGAGCACTGAATCCTATCACACACGAGCACTGAATCCTATCACACACGAGCACTGAATCCTATCACACATGAGCACTGAATCCTATCACACACGAGCACTGAATCCTATCACACACGAGCACGGAATCCTTTCACACACGAGCACTGAATCCTTTCACACACGAGCACTGAATCCTTTCACACACGAGCACTGAATCCTATCACACACGAGCACTGAATCCTATCACACACGAGCACGGAATCCTTTCACACACGAGCACTGAATCCTTTCACACACGAGCACTGAATCCTTTCACACACGAGCACTGAATCCTTTCACACACGAGCACTGAATCCTATCACACACGAGCACTGAATCCTTTCACACGAGCACTGAATCCTATCACACACGGGCACTGAATCCTATCACACACGAGCACTGAATCCTATCACACACGAGCACGGAATCCTTTCACACACGAACACTGAATCCTATCAAACACGAGCACTGCATCCTATCACACACGGGCACTGAATCCTATCACACACGAGCACTGAATCCTATCACACACGAGCACTGAATCCTATCACACACGAGCACTGAATCCTATCACACACAAGCACTGAATCCTATCAAACACGAGCACTGAATCTTATGACACACGAGCACTGAATCCTATCAAACACGAGCACTGAATCCTATCACACACGGGCACTGAATCCTATGACACACGAGCACTGAATCCTATCAAACACGAGCACTGAATCCTTTCACACACGAGCACTGAATCCTATCACACACGGGCACTGAATCCTATCACACACGAGCACTGAATCCTATCAAACACGAGCACTGTATCCTATCAAACACGAGCACTGAATCCTATGACACACGAGCACTGAATCCTATCAAACACGAGCACTGAATCCTATCAAACACGAGCACTGAATCCTATCACACACGGGCACTGAATCCTATGACACACGAGCACTGAATCCTATCACACACGAGCACGGAATCCTTTCACACACGAGCACTGAATCCTTTCACACACGAGCACTGAATCCTTTCACACACGAGCACTGAATCCTTTCACACACGAGCACTGAATCCTATCACACACGAGCACTGAATCCTTTCACACGAGCACTGAATCCTATCACACACGGGCACTGAATCCTATCAGACACGGGCGCTGAATCCTATCACACACGAACACTGAATCCCATCACACACGAACACTGAATCCTATCAAACACGAGCACTGCATCCTATCACACACGGGCACTGAATCCTATCACACACGAGCACTGAATCCTATCACACACGAGCACTGAATCCTATCACACACGAGCACTGAATCCTATCACACACAAGCACTGAATCCTATCAAACACGAGCACTGAATCTTATGACACACGAGCACTGAATCCTATCAAACACGAGCACTGAATCCTATCACACACGGGCACTGAATCCTATGACACACGAGCACTGAATCCTATCAAACACGAGCACTGAATCCTTTCACACACGAGCACTGAATCCTATGACACACGAGCACTGAATCCTATCAAACACGAGCACTGAATCCTATCAAACACGAGCACTGAATCCTATCACACACGGGCACTGAATCCTATGACACACGAGCACTGAATCCTATCAAACACGAGCACTGTATCCTATCAAACACGAGCACTGAATCCTATGACACACGAGCACTGAATCCTATCAAACACGAGCACTGAATCCTATGACACACGAGCACTGAATCCTATGACACACGAGCACTGAATCCTATGACACACTACCACATACTAGGCTAGTCTACAGTACATCCATGGTTCTTCTTTGAAAGACAGCAATGAAAGTTAAATCACTTCTATCCTCTCCTGTTCTGCTCTCATCCTCGTTGGTTAAAACAGGATGTACACACTTCAGTAAAAAGTAATTGTCTTTAGAGTTAAGCCAATCCAAACAGGCCAAGGACAAGAGACAAAGAAAAAGCATATAAGAGACACACATGAGTTAATGGTTAATCAGTGTGTTATCAGCTGGTACCGTAATGTTTATCAGCTGGTACTATGGGCCAAAAGGTCAAAAATCTACCTCATGCCTGCTTTAATCAGATCAATAAACCCAAACCAGTATGATACTAGTCACATTATGCCTGATCTGGTGTGTGTGTGTGACACACGGTGTATGACACTGTGTGTGTGTCCGAGTGAAGTACCTTGGCGGCGGCGTGGGGCGATGCTCCCTGATCCAGAAGCAGTAGAGCCACTCTCTGATTATCGTAGTGAGCAGCTACATGCAGTGGAGTTAGCCCACTCTAAAACACACACAAACAACACAACGTTAGAAGGAGCCCAAACACCAAAGCACAAGGGAGGAAGCCAGAACATAAACAAAACAGGAGGGAAAGCTATGGAGCCGATGGGACCCAATCAGATGGGGACCAGTTTAAGCATGACACCAATGAGCACACAACGCTGAATTAAGCCCATCTACAGCGCATCCACACAACTAGCAAAATGCAGAACACTTCAACAGAAATATTTTCTACATTTTTTTTTATTTCTAGTGACATAGGCACCCTGGAAACCGAATGATGTTATTGTGTGTGCCTGACAGCCTGCATATTATTTTGCTGCAGTTTGGATACACCATCAGATGGGGACTTGTTTTAGCGTGACACCACCAAGAACTGTTAAACCACAAAGCACTTTCAGATGGCTGGACACGGACACAGACACTGATCTGACACATAATTAGTACCAGTAGGCTCCTCATAAGTATGATGTGTGTGTGTGTGTGTGTGTGTGTGTGTGTGTGTGTGTGTGTGTGTGTGTGTGTGTGTGTGTGTGTGTGTGTGTGTGTGTGTGTGTGTGTGTGTGTGTGTGTGTGTGTGTGTGTGTATGTGTCTGTCTGTACGCATCTGTGTGTCTTAGAAGAGGGTGAACGAGTGCATGCCATAATGTTTTAGTGGAGGAAAAGCATCTGCAAGCTGTGCCATCTTGAGAGAAGTCGTGATTTCCCTCAGTCCAGCTGCAGCTCCTACATTCTATCTTCAGTAGTGTTCTGTTCCTTTTCAGAGGGACGGGGATGAGACTAGGAAAGGAGGCCAAAGGCCCACAGGATGACGTATGACATCCATTCGAACAGAGGGGGGAGGGGAGAGTGGAGAGGAGGGGAGGGAAGAGTAGAGGGGAGGGGGAGAGAGGAGGAGGGGAGGGAAGAGTGGAGGGGAGGGGAGAGGGGAGGAGAGAGTGGAAGAGAGAGAGGAGAGGGGAGGGTGGAGCTCTACTATTTCACTCACTCTATTAGAATGAATGATATTGTCTCAAACATCACAACCAATCTCATAGAACTAGAAGCAACTCTAATTCTATGGCCAAGCGAATGTTATTGGATTTCAAGAGTTGCCGTCTTCCCACATCCCACCTTTCCAGCTGCATCCGGAGCTGCTCTCTTCTGAAGAAGCAGGCTGGCCACTTCCATCTTCCCATACTTGGCTGCCACGTGAAGAGGACTGAACCCTTTCTGTAGAAGACATCAGGAGACACATCATCAACTTGAGACAGCCAGGGAGAACAGAGCTGCTCTGGCAACCTAACTGACAGGGAAAAGTCTAAATGGTATTCTTGGGACATCCAACACTGACATCATTCCATTGAAGTTTAAATTTAAAACGGTTAAGGTTCAGGTTAGGTAAGGGTTATGGTTAAGTTTAGGGTTTAGGTTAGGGACATCCCAAGGATCCCGGGTAGCTCTAACCTAACTGATAGCACTATCTGTTATAAAGGAGAGCTGAGAGCGTTCAAGATGTGTAAGGTTGTGCAACGTTGCAAACCTTTCAATAACAGGAAAGGACGGGACGGGACACTGTTAAATAATCTTAGAGTAGGGTCTCGTTCACTTTATCTTCATGGCCATGTGAAAGAAAGTATAGTGGGTGGACAAGGTGTTTGTCTTGCTCAGTGGGATGTTTCACCCTGAGAGAATATGTCACTGAGTCTGTTTCTCATATCCTATTCCTCATCTATAAAAGGATAGCGCATAATGTGATCATGTTAATCTTGGCGTCCCTCTTTGTTAAGTCCCTCTGTGTTAGGAAAAGTATTTTAAGACATTAGGTCATATTTTCCAGAGTGATGTGGAACTCCCACAGATAACTCCCATTTCACACACAGCAACGTTTGGCCTAATTGTCCTTATGTCGTAATTCACGCTCCATACTGCCATGTGATTTTGATATCCCGTTTTGGTCAACTTTTCTTCAGATGCCATTGTTTATTTTCTAACATCTCCAAAGGTATTCTACTTCTTGGTCCAAAGAGGATCCTCCGATCCTCCATGGTGTTATTGTTAAAACAAGTTGTTACACTGACAAAGCCAAATGGAACAAAATGACTGTGTGTTCGGTTTGGTGCTCTCTGCAGTCACTGTACTGTGCAGTACCAACACAGCCAACCAACTGGACAGCTGTGACCTGACGTCATCTCTCTGGACAGCTGTCTAAGGTACTGTCCCCTCATATACAGTGTGTGTTTTAGACACAGACAGACAGACAGACAGACAGACAGACAGACAGACAGACAGACAGACAGACAGACAGACAGACAGACAGACAGACAGACAGACAGACAGACAGACAGACAGACAGACAGACAGACAGACAGACAGACAGACAGACAGACAGACAGACAGACAGACAGACAGACAGACAGACAGACAGACAGACAGACAGACAGACAGAGTGTGAGAGAGAGTGGGCGAGAGAGAGAGAGCGAGAGAGAGATAGAGGCACAGTGGGGTTTACCCTTCATTAATCTATTCCTCTGACAGGGTGTCACCTTCAAGGACATCCTTCTGCAATATACACTGCCACATTATACATGCGCACACACCAATTCCCCAAAGTCTACGAAACACTCTTCTTTGACCTTCAAGAAGATCATACAGATGTAGGATCTTAATTTGATCACTCTTTTGTTGGTGAGAATTTTCCTGCACCGCATGAGCTTTGTGATTTACATAAATTCACTGAAAACCCACACTAACATATGGTTATATTAACAGTATTACACTTTCATGTAGACTACTTTTGGCCAGCTAATAGCCTAACCACCGATCAAGCAACATTACGGACTAATGTTCAAATAATCCTGTTGCTGCAGGATTATTTGTCTGTAACAATATAGGTCAAAATAAGATCCTACATCTGTAGCTCAATTATGTGTGTGGAAGCGCAAGGAAATTAGCTTCCTTGTCATTTTCATCCTGATAAGGTTTAGGAAATTAACAAGAAACACCAGTGGTGAGGAACAGCGACTTCAAATTACTATTATTCTCCAATCAATAGTAGTAATGTGCAATCCACACTGTCCTTAGCCTGACTCTGCTGATCATCAACTGACTAAACCACCATGGTTGAACTGATAATAATACATGTAATTCTTTATTTGTGAGTGCTGGCTTTTCATTTTCTGGTTGGACCCTAACTCAATCACACTGACCTTAGTGGAGGCTGACAGCGATGCACCCTGGTCCAGCAGCATGGCGGCTACGTCCTCGTGCCCTTCGCGGGCAGCTAGGTGGAGGGGTGTGTAGCCTGACGTGGTGGCAGCGTTAGCAGAAGCCCCCCTCTGCAGCAGCTGCTGGACGATGTCGGCCTTCCCCAGCCGGCTGGAGATGTGCAGCGCCGTCTGGTCGTCCTGGAGGGAGACAAACACTATTATACTCTGTCTATTCACTTCACAATGTAAATAAAAGTGACACCACATCGTTTCACAGCCCAGTTAGACAACGAAGGACTCCCTGACCCCTAACCTCTGCTCACCTTGGCCTTAGTCTCCACCTTAGCTCCATTCTGCAGCAGGTATCGCACCACGTCCGCCTGACCCGCCCGGGCTGCCATGTGCAGCGCTGTCTCGCCCCTCTGGAAAACACACACACACGTTTGTTTTACTATCCTTGTGGGGACCAAACAATTGATTCCCATTCAAAATCCTATTTTCCCTAACCCTAAAACTAATCTTAACCATAGCTTTAACCCCAAACCCTAAAATTGCCTTTTTCCTTACGAGGACAGGCGAAATGTCCCCACTTGTCCAAATTCTTCTTGTTTTACTATCCTTGTGAGGACTTCTGGTCCCCACTAGGATAGTAAAACACACACACACACACACACACACACACACACACACACACACACACACACACACACACACACACACACACACACACACACACACACACACACACACACACACACACACACACACACACACACACACACACACACACACACACACACACACGTAACCTGCATGGTATGTATTACTCTATTTTGACTAGCTAATTGTTTTGGGTTTAACTTCTGAAGAGCTGAGTGTAGTGTGTAACACCTACCACGTTGGTGGTGTTGGGCGAAGCGCCGTGATGCGTCAGTGAGTTGACAATGTTCTCATGTCCCATGAAAGCTGCCACGTGAATAGGAGTGAGTCCAGACTGCAAGAAAATCACAATGATAGTCAACAATCAATAGCCTGGGTTCAGCTGTACCTACAGTATGTCATAGAGTAAGGGAAACACACAGCTGTACCTAAATAAAATGATAGTTGTCTATGATCTTTGAAGTTCCCAGCCCAGTCTGTTCTTCCTACCCCTAACGCCCTGTGTTACCCCAGGCACAGCCCAGCCCTCTAACCCTAGAGTACCTCTGTCACAGCCTGGATCGATGCTCCGTGTTTCAGCAGCAGCTCCATCACTTTGGAGCGGTTCTTCTTGCAGGCGATGTGAAGCGGGGTGAAGCCGTTCTATAAACAAAAACCACTCAACTCCTCAGGTATTTTGGCACAGGTTTTAGTTTCTAAGGAAAACAGCAGTTTCCTTTTACCCCTATTTTTTCTGTAGTATAAACATGTGATAGAGGAACATCTTATTGTTAACCTAACTGAGTTTTATGCCCCAATAGTGTTACAACGGTCCACACAGTTTCTTCTTGCCAGTAAACCTCAGTCACCACAACCATGGTTTCAGTCACCACAAAGCATGACAACATACTTAGTGATGTGTGCCAAGACAGTCTTTTCTCTCAAAACACACACACATACACACAGGCGCGCACACATACACTCTCAAACACACACAACGTAGCTCTGCAGATTATCAAACCTAAGCCATTTGAAGGGAGTATGTACAGTGCATTCGGAAAGTATTCAGACCCTTTCCCTTTTTCCACATTTTGTTTCATTACAGCCTTATTCTAAAATGGATTAAATAAAAACATGTCCTCATCAATCTACACACAATACCCCATAATGACAAGGCAAAAACAGGTTTTTAGACATTTTTGCAAATGTATAAAAATAAAAATTATTACATTTACATAAGTATTCAAACCCATTACTCAGTACTTTGTTGAAGAACCTTTGGCAATAATTACAGCCTCGACTCTTCTTGGGTATGACGCTACAAGCTTGGCACACCTGTATTTGGGGAGTATCTCCCATTCTTCTCTGCAGATTCTCTGAAGCTCTGTCAGGTTGGATGGGGAGCGTCGCTGCACAGCTATTTTCAGGCCTCTCCAGAGATGTTCGATCGGGCTCTGGCTGGGCCACTCAAGGACATTCAGAGACTTGTCACGAAGCCACTCCTGCGTAGTCTTGGCTGTGTGCTTAGGGTCGTTGTCCTGTTGGAAGGTGAACCTTCGTCCCAGTCTGAGGTCCTGAGTGCTCTGGAGCATATTTTTGTTTCTCATGGTCTGAGAGTCCTTTAGATGCCTTTTGGCAAACTCCAAGCAGGCTGCCACATGCCTGTAATGGAATTTTAATGTTTGTGCTTTTCTTATAACTAATTTCTGTGTTAAATTCATGTGGTGTTCTAATAATCAAATTCTGTGTTCATGCAAGTGACTGATTTAACAAATCCTCACTTATCAGTATCTGCAATTTGGCAGTACGCCCAGACCTTGTTTTGAGAACGAAAGATATCTCAGTTTCAAGGTCTCATCTTAGAGAGGAGAAGCCTCGTGAGGTGTTGGTTTGTCAAATGTTATGAACCAGTATTGGTCAGTCAAATGAATGAAACAAAACGGTAATGATTAATTAATTTACTAAATCATGCAAATATAACTTGTCTGTGTATAGCCGTATACAAGACAACTGCTGGGACTGCCCAAGCAGAGCTTCTGATTAACATGTGTACTATGGTGCATTGAGTTGGTTGGAACCTCTCTAGCTTGATGACAACTAAAGGATGATTTATTTAAGACTGACTTCGAGTGTCCCTCTACAGGAATTTCCACGACATGCCTTTTACCGAGGAGTGGCTTCCATCTGGCCACTCTACCATAAAGGCCTGATTGGTGAAGTGCTGCAGAGATGGTTGTCCTTCTGGAAGGTTCTCCCATTTCCACAGAGGAACTCTGGAGCTCTGTCAGAGTGACCATCGGGTTCTTGGTCACCTCCCTGACCAAGGCCCTTCTTCCCCGATTGCTAAGTTTGGCCGGGTGGCCAGCTCTAGGAAGAGTCTTGGTGGTTCCAAACTTCAACTTCTTCTATTTAAGAATGGAGGAGGTCACTGTGTTCTTGGGGACTGTCAATGCTGCAGAAATGTTTTGGTACCCTTCCCCAGATCTGTGCCTCGACACAATCCTGTCTCGGAGTTCTACGGACAATTCCTTCGACTTCATGGCTTGGTTTATGCTCTGACAACTGTGGGACCTTATATAGACAGGTGTGTGCCTTACCAAATCCTGTCAAATTAACTGAATTTACCACAGGTGGACTCCAATCAAGTTGTAGAAACATCTCAAGGATGATCAATGGAAACAGGATGCACCTGAGCTCAATTTCGAGTCTCATAGCAAAGGGTCCGAATACTAATGTAAATACGTAATTTTTTTTAACCTGTTTTCGTTTTGTCCTTATGGGGTATTGTGTGTAGATTGATGACATTTAAAAAAAAAATGTAATCAATTTTAGAATAATGCGAGCTCTAAGAATCTAAGAATTGTTGTGAATGGTACAGTACTGAAGGACGGACGTGCATTGTCACAGCTCTGATGACTTTTATCAGTATGAAAAGGGGAAGTTACTGCAGTCAGGAAGTGAGCCTGGCTGAAGAAAAAGACAGTTGCCGACCCCACCCAGGGGCTGAGGACACAAACAGACAACTCCTGGAACAATAAACAAGAGCAGTCAGCAGAATGACGGGACGAATCCGTCCCACCTTCTCCCACCTCTCAGGTCGCAGTTTCACGATTCTGTGTGCACGGAAATGCTGCTATGAAAGATACCCACAGCAATTACACAGCTAAATAGCAAACAAAAGGAGACCACTGAAATGTGGACCGGTGTCATGTGGCACTGAAAGCTGCTTTTTAACTAACACTTACGGTGGTGCTCTATTCATTATGCTGTCTATAAATGTCAATTTCTAACTAAAATGGACAATAGTATTTTGAACTTGTACACCCTGACTTTCTCTCCACCCCTTTCTCACCAGTGCTTTAGCGTTAGGGTTGGCCTTTTTGTCCACTATGAGCTTGGCCACTTTGTAGTGTCCACAGTGGGCGGCCACGTGTAACGCTGTCAGGTAGTCGTTGGTGACATCATCAACGGGGACATCGTTCTGAAGGAGGAGCTGGACACAGTTGATGTGGTCGCCCTGAGTGGCCATGTGCAGGGGGGACAGCCCGTTCTGAAAGGGTTACAGACATAATGGTATGTCAATGTTCTGTAGCAGCTGAAAATGTTAGACTACAGCAATGTTCTGTAACAGCTGAAAATGTTAGACTACAGCAATGTTCTGTGACAATCACAATTCTATCAGTGGTAGGAGATATTTGCAAACACAACTTTAGATCAATGCTCTGCAAATGTTACCTGGATGAACATGTGTTTAACAATAAGGTAGATGCAAGTGTTATCATTTTAGTAACCAAGTATATGTTAAGAGAAGGCACTACCTTTGTCTTGGACAGAATGGGGGCTCCGCGGTCCAGCAGGATCTCAACCACTTGTTCATGACCGCTCCTTGCTCCACAGTGAAGAGGTGTCAGTCCGTCCTACACACAACAACACAGTCAATAAGAACACAGAGCGGTGGAGCTTATGAAACATTCAGCCCACTATGGACTGAATGCAGAAAAGCGCATATCTTGATAATATTTAAGTGAACGCATACATACTGTAATAGAACAGAGTTAAAAAATATAACAATGACAAAGTAGTGCATGTTAGGTAGTTAGGTATATACATGACAACATGCCTACTGCTACCACTAACAACAAGTCCTGTAGGCCTCATATAGAAGGGCAGGCCCTCATATAGACATATATACACAGTGCTGTATTTCATTTGCAGGTTGACGTTTATTGTCATGAGTCTTGCCCTGGAGGCAGAACTGAGCGATTTCCTCTAGATGGGCCAGCTGCAAAGTCAAAATTGGCTTTATTGTTCAAATTCATGAAATCAAAAATGTGCTTTTTGGTTTTAATTTAAGGGTAGGGTTAGGCATCAAGGTTAGCTGTGTGGTAAGGGTTAAGGGTAGGGTCAGGTTTAAAATCAGATTGTATGACTTTGTGGCTGTGCCAGCTAATGACCACTCTGCAGAGCTGCCTCCAGTACATGAGTAATCTCAATAAATGCTAACCTGCATTTAATTCTGTGAAGGCACTCACCTTGGTCTTGGCATCTATTTTGGATCCTCTGTCCAACAACAGTTTGACCATGTTACTATTTCCTCTTTTAGATGCCACATGGAGAGGTGTGATGTCATTCTGTTACAACACAGAGAGGAGGTATGAGTGAGCCACACAATACAGAACTGTGAATATTATTTGGATGTCGTCCATATGGTAATACTTAGTCCTGTGAGTAAAACTAAACAGCATCTGAATCCAGTAACAGAAAGATGCCAGCGTTCTATTGTACAAAAACATAATCATTTTACAAACAAACAATAATTTAATAAGCTAATATTCAAAGTATTCTGAATGGTATGTGTGGTGTGTTTTACTAAGGGGGTGTAAAGCTGTCCATTGTTGAGTATTATTTATAAGCCATCTCTTGTGTAATTTACTGTGGAGCTAATCATTAATTACTGTCGACTTCAAACAGAAACACAAACATTACAGCCAGATGCTGCCGTTTCATATAATTACAGGCTGTCTCTGATGCCCATTAAGCTAACCTCTAACGCTGTTGGGTCTGTTGTTACACTCGTTGTTATGTGTTGTTATGATTGCAACACTATCACAATATGACATGAGTACAGGCTGTGGGATGGGTGTGTGGGGGAGGTTCTGAGCATTGTGTGAGTAATTTGGGTTGTTGTGTAAGACTGTTGTGGGTATTGCTCCATAGAGTGTAGTGGACTGTTGCTAGTAGCTCCTCCTGTCCAGCAGAGGGCGGAGCAGCATTACCCTGGCCATGAAGTCCACAGCTCCCCCTCGATTCAGCAGAAGCGTGGCCACGTTGATGTTGCCATAGTGAGCAGCGATATGGAGAGGAGTGAAGCCACTCTGAGGAGAGCAGAGCACACAAACACAACGACACAGGAGTCAGAGACAACCACGGGACTGATATCACTCTCTCAAATTACACTCGCGGAAGTTTACAGGCTGCTACTGTACACATCAACAATTCTCACTGTGGCAGAGCAACTCTTTGTTTTCAAAACCCAAACACAGATCCTGCCGACTAGAATGTGAATAGTAGCCTATGTTGACGTTCATATGACATACCATTCAAAGAGATCATGAGCTTTCATGATTATTTCACCCTTACCACAGTGTTATACTGGACCATAACACGTTACCTACCACACAATAAGGATAGACACAGTGGTATGAAGTCCCCAGTTACAGACTGTAGTTTATGTAGAATTTCAACAACAGCCAAGAGGCCTTGTTGTGTCAAAGCACAAACGTACCATAAATAGGTTACGTCTTCACATGTGAATGTAACGTATATCGTTCAATGGTGATTTCCTAATGAAACCATGGCTTAGAGGGAAACAGCTGTCTAAGCAAGAGGAATATAATGGGAAAGGGCACATCAGGGAGGTACTTTTAGATAAAGCTATCCAATCAGGGAGGTACTTTTAGATAAAGCTATCCAATCAGAGAGATACTTTTAGATAAAGCTATCCAATCAGAGAGATACTTTTAGATAAAGCTATCCAATCAGAGAGATACTTTTAGATACAGCTATCCAATCAGAGAGATACTTTTAGATAAAGCTATCCAATCAGGGAGGTACTTTTAGATAAAGCTATCCAATCAGAGAGATACTTTTAGATAAAGCTATCCAATCAGAGAGATACTTTTAGATAAAGCTATCCAATCAGGGAGGTACTTTTAGATAAAGCTATCCAATCAGAGAGATACTTTTAGATAAAGCTATCCAATCAGAGAGATACTTTTAGATAAAGCTATCCAATCAGAGAGATACTTTTAGATAAAGCTATCCAATCAGAGAGATACTTTTAGATAAAGCTATCCAATCAGAGAGATACTTTTAGATAAAGCTATCCAATCAGAGAGATACTTTTAGATATAGCTATCCAATCAGAGAGATACTTTTAGATAAAGCTATCCAATGAGGGAGATCATTTAAAATAAAGCCAATAATCCTGCACAAAGCAGGTGGTCACCAAAGCTTCCTGCACATAAACCACTAAAGTTGTGAGCATTATAAAAACTGTTCTATTTCTATTCTAAAAGGATAAACAAATCAGCTTGACCTCTGAGGTTTCATACAAATAAGAGATAGTTCTGCATTAAACACTTCTTAATCATAAACTGTGTCAATATCTCTGTCATTCACCATACGACACAGATGGTTCCATTACATTTAAAACACATTAGGAGTTAATCAAAATATCCAAACTATTGAATGGCAATGCTTTTAGCATCTACTATCATGCAGTGCAGTTAAGGCTCAAATATCTACATGTACAAAGCCAAGTAAAGATACTAGCCATGCCGGCCAAAACAGGCATTCTGAGAGGGCAGTCCTCTCTGCCATAATTTGGTGTGGTGGAGTCCTTCTGTCATTTTTACTTTGGAAACAGCACCAACAAGAGGTAACTCATGTCCCATGCACTATGGAGGTCCGGGAGGTTAAGATATACAGAACCAGTCAACAGTTAGGACACACCTACTCAAGGGTTTTTCTTTATTTTTACTATTTTCTACATTGTAGAAATAATAGTGAAGACATCAAAACTATGAAATAACACACATGGAATCATGTAGTAACCAAAAAAGTGTTAAACAAATCAAAATATATTTCATATTTGAGATTCTTCAAAGAAGCTACCCCTTTCCTTGATGACAGCTTTGTAAAACTACCTCATGAAGTTGGTTGAGAGAATGCCAAGAGTGTGCAAAGCTGTCATCAAGGCAAAGGGTGGCTACTTTGAAGAATCTCAAATGTAAAATATATTTAGATTTTTTAACACTTTTTTGATTACTACATGATTCCATATGTGTTATTTCATAGTTTTGATGTCGTCACTATTATTCTACAATGTAGAAAATAGTAAAACATAAAGAAAAACCCTGGAATGAGTAGGTGTGTCCAAACTTTTGACTGGTACTGTAAATGCAGTCTAATAAACTAACAAGTAGACCATTTCTCTGCTGCTGGGAGGCTGGGTTCTTTAACAAACCTAATAGGCCAGATTATGATCAAAATACAGTCTGATAAACAGTAACACTTAGGTATTGTAAGTATTGTGTCATAACATTATTTATCATTAACCATGTTATGGCAGGATATCTGTCTTGGAACCCATGGAATCATTGGAACCCTCCTAGCCTCCAGCTACAGATATCCACAGTCCACATCAGTATTAGTAAGACATGATGCAATATTACAGAGCTATCTCTATCTACCAGTAATAAGAGATACACTACATGAATGAAGGGATGGGGAAAATACAAAAAAACAGAAAAAGAAGGGAGATATGGGGCTGCAACAACACTAGTGCATGATACAGGAGGTTGTTTTCTGGATTTGTTTAAGCTACGATGGATAGAATAAGTACAGTACAGTGTACAGGTATACCTCTGTCGTTTTATTCACCATCATCTAGGGGAGACGGCACAAGGCCGGCCAAGAGAGGAGAGAATGGGTGGTTAGTGTGCGCACAACATCCCACAACGAGGAGAGATTACAGGTGGAGTTACTGGAGTAGGTCTCTAGTTGGCCAGAGATGTTTTGAATCGCTCAACTTTATGCAGAAACTGTTGTTAATGTTAAGAGTAAAAGTTGCAAAGTTCCAAACAAAACTGTCAGTTGTGGTTAAATTGTTCTGCAGGATATAAGGTCACAGTACAGAATCAGCTATGTCTCTTTATATCCAGCTTTCCTTCTCTCCTCTCTGTATTGTCTTACTGAGAATAATGTAATGCATTATCACACATGCACCTACACATTATTACACACAAACCTCAAAGTAAAAAAACATAAGAAAACAATTAAATAAACAAAGAAACACATTTAAACAATTTGATTAAAACGTATGATCCTACTCATATAAGAAAAGAGCCAGAAAGACAGAGGTGAGAAACAAAGGGAGAGAGATAACATTTGCAGAATGTGGTGTAGTGGTCACCTTGGACTCCACATCTGCGTTGCGGTCATTCTGGAGCAGTAATGCTGCTGCCTTGGTGTCGTCCTTGCGGGCGGCGATGTGCAGGGCGGGCAGACGCACCTTGCCCTTGGTGTCATTCTCCAGGAGCAGAGACACAACTTGGTCATGCCCCTGCTGCAGCGCCACCGCCAGAGGGGTGAACCCGTCCTGTTAGAGGGGGATAGGGGTAGTACTGTATTACTAAAGACAATGTGTTACAAGAACAGTAGGGTATCGCTATGGGAACAGCTATGCCTGCTATGCTCTTTGATGTCTGTATGCCATTTAGATCAGTTTCGGATAGATGACGTCATAGAACCTTATGCAAATTGATATATATGTTGACATTGAGCTTAAAGAGTGCTTTATCAATGTACCTGATTTTGCTAACCGTTACTTAGGACAAAATCAAGATGTCAATATTCTTGTAATGCTTTTGTATAAACAAATCTTACATTACAGCTCAATTTGAGCAAATTCTGAATTTGTGATTAATCGTGATTAACAGCAAATCCTGCGATTAACTCGATTACATTTTAATGACAGCCGTAAAATCTATATTACACAAAGTCCAACCAAATATTTGCCTTTCTTTCTTTTTTATATCCTTTAAAAAAATCTGTTGACAACACCAACATGCCAAAATGTATTGTACTTAAAACATAAAAATGTACATTTATACACTATATCCATTACATCTGACAGCAAGCAGGAGCATGTACTGCATACATTACATAACAGTAAAGAACACTTCTCTCCCACAATCATACATCATTTACATGTTACAATGTGCGCATGTGTGCATGTGTGCGTGTGTGTGCGTGTGCGTGTGCGTGTGCGTGTGGACCATTTGCTTTCTCAAGGACAGTTTTTTTTCTCATGATGGACCAGTGGACCAGACCAGTGGTTTTTACTGGTGGATTCTCATCAGAGGCAGCAGCTCCTGGCTCCAGCAGCAGGCAGCTCTCAGTGTAAATGGGCCATAGAGGCTGGCAGGGGGATAAAGGACTTTATCTCCGGCCTGCTCAAGGTCATTCAGCTCTACTATACACTACCAATCAATGAGGCGCTGCCTGCTGAAGTCCCTGAATGCAGCATGGAGGGAGAGAGAGAGAGACAGAGAGAGAGAGAGAGACTGACAGAACCAGATTGGGAGAGAGTGAGTGAAGGGAGGCAGTTTACAATAGAGAGAGTGATGTAGGAAAGGAGGGAAGGAGAGAGAGGTAGTAAGAGAGAAAGAAAGAGGGAGATGGAAATGGACGAGGAGGGAGGGGGGGATGAAGAGAGAGAGGAAAAAAGAGTATGATGGAGGTAAACATGTAGAGATAATAGGGAGGAAGGGAGAGAGAGAGAGGGAGAGAGAGAGAGAGAGCGAGCGAGAGAGCGAAGGAGAGAGAGAGACAGCGAGAGAGACAGAGAGACAGAGAGAGAGGGCAGTAAACAACATAACAGGCAGGGTGGTGGGAGGGATGGAGGGGACACACAGGTACCTCGGTGGCCATACTCTGGCTGGAGTTGTGTTCCAGGAGGAAGCGAACCACCTCAATATGGTTCTCCTGGGCTGCCATGTAGAGCGGGGTGAAGCCATTCTACAAGAGAGGACCAACAGGAAACTCATTACAACAGCAACAATCAACCATAAAGCACACAGAGTAGCCTATATTATGTTATAACGTGGCATTGTTGAATAATCGTTTCTGATTGGCTTGAGGGCATTCTAGAGCGTGCATTATTTCCAAATTATGCAAGGTACAGTTTATCAGCAATGTAGAATTCAATGGCTATAGTTCAATCTTCCATGTTCAATGTTTGAGTTGCTTTTGAAAGCAAAAGTCGAATTGAATACATTATTGACATGGTTGAATTAGATTTTCATAGTAGCAAGCTATAACTGATGGCTTGGTTAGCTAAACGATCAAGTATTTTTGTTTGGTTACCAAGGCAACTACTGTAGCTACTGTATCTAGTAAACTTGCTAAATACTTCAGTTGATGGTGAACACATTAGATTAGAACCATGGTATAGCCTTGGTATAAAAGGGATAATCAACTCGGTGCTCTATGCGTTCTTTGGCAAATAATGCAACTCCGTGGAAGGTGAGTTCCACTCCCCTAGCGCGTCGTGAATCACACCTTCCAGGTAGTTCATTATTTTCCATAAAAAGCATTGCCCCTCGTTGATTATCCCTTACATAGAAAAATATATCATACTTTATCATACCAGAGCTCAGAGAATTATACAGTACCATACAAAGTATATTACACAACTTCCACAGTAACTGTGCTTAGTGAAAATAAGCACTCTGGTGGAATTTTTTAAATTAAGAATCTACACTACATGACCAAAAGTATGTGGACAACTGCTTATGGAACATCTTGTTCCAAAATCATGGGCATTAATATGGAGTTGGTCCCCCATTTGCTGCTATAACAGCCTCCACTCTTCCAGGAAGGCTTTCCACTAGATGTTGGAACTTTACTGCAGGGACTTGCTTCCATTCAATCACAAGAGCATTAGTGAGGTTGGGCACTTATATTCGGCAATTAGGTCTGGCTCGCAGTCGGCGTTAAAATTCATCCCAAACGTGTTTGATGGGGTTGAGGTCCAGGCTCTGTGCAGGCCAGTCAAGTTCTTCCACACCAATCCCGACAAACCACAAAGTTTGAAGCACAGAATCATCTAGATCGTCATTGTATGCTGTAGCATTAAGATGTCCCTTTACTTGAACTAAGGGGCCTAGCCCGAACCATGAAAAACAGCTCCAGACCATTATTCCTCCTCCACCAAACTTTACAGCTAGCACTATGCATTTGGGCAGGTAGTGTTCTCCTTGCATCCGCCAAACACGTTCGTTGGAGTGCCAGATGGTGAAGTGTGATTCATCACTCCAGAGAACGTGTTTCCACTGCTCCAGAGTCCAATGGAAGCGAGCTTTACACCACTCCAGTCGACGCTTGGCATTGTGCATGGTGATCTTAGGCTTGTGTGCGGCTGCTTGGCCATAGAAACCCATTTCATGAAGCTCCCGACGAACAGTTCTTGACGTGACGTTGCTTCCAGAGGCAGTTTGGAACTCGGTAGTGAGTGTTGCAACCGAGGACAGACGATTTTTACGCACTTCAGCGGTCCCGTTCTGTGAGCTTGTGTGGCCTACCACTTCACGGCTGAGCCATTGTTGCTCCTAGACGTTTGTCTATGGAGATTGCATGGCTGTGTGCTCGATTTTATACACCTGTCAGCAACGGGGTGTGGGTGAAATAGCCAAATCCACTAATTTGAAGGGGTGTCCACCTACTTTTGGCCATGTAGTGTAGCTGTTATTGGCAGAGTGGTTTGAAACTCTCTTTGTTATTGGTCTATTAACATATACCACCTGGTGACTGCCAGGTAGGCCAAAATCATCCCACCAAAACAGGCTGAAATTTTAGGCAGTCATTTCAAACAGCTCTTACAGTAAAACGACATTATTATCATTTCCACAATTTCACAGTATTATTCCAACTTCATATAGTGTGGAAATATACACTACCGTTCAAAAGTTTGGGGTCACTTAGAAATGTCCTTGTTCTTGAAAGAAAAGCACATTTTTGGTCCATTAAAATAACATCAAATTAATCAGAAATACAGTGTATACATTGTTAATGTTGTAAATGACTATTGTAGCTGGAAACGGCTGATTTGTTATGGAATATCTACATAGGCAGAGTTGCATAGAAAAAGCTATATTTCAGACTGGCCAATAAAAAGAAAAGATTAAGATGGCGAAAGAACACATACACTCTGCCTAGAAGGCCAGCATCCCGGAGTAGTTGCTTCACTGTTGACGTTGAGACTGGTTGACGAATTGATCATTAGAAAACCCTTTTGCAATGATGTTAGCACAGCTGAAAACTGTTGTTCTGATTAAAGAAGCAATAAAACTAGCCTTCTTTAGACTAGTTGAGTATCTGGAGCGTCAGAATTTATGTGTTCGATTACAGGCTCAAAATGTCCCGAAACAAAGAACTTTCTTCTGAAACTCGTCAGTCTATTCTTGTTCTGAGAAATGAAGGCTATTCAATGCGAGAAATTGCCAAAAAACTGAAGATCTTGTACAATGCTGTGTACTACTCCTATCACAGAAATGCGCAAACTGGCTCTAACCAGAATAGAAAGAGGAGTGGGGAGGCCTCGGTGCACAACTGAGCAAGAGGACAAGTACATCTGGCAGCTTCATTAAATAGTACCCACAAAACACCAGTTTCAACGTCAACAGTGAAGCAACTACTCCGGGATGCTGGCCTTCTAGGCAGAGTGTATGTGTTCTTTCGCCATCTTAATCTTTTCTTTTTATTGGCCAGTCTGAAATATAGCTTTTTCTATGCAACTCTGCCTATGTAGATATTCCATTAAAAAATCTGCCGTTTCCAGCTACAATAGTCATTTACAACATTAACAATGTCTACACTGTATTTCTGATCAATTCGATGCTATTTTAATGAACCAAAAACGTGCTTTTCTTTCAAAAACAAGAACATTTCTAAGTGACTCCAAACCTATGAACGGTAGTGTATATAAAACATAAGCAAATCACATTTTTGACTGAACTGGGCCTTTAAATGTTTATGTCAGGGGATGGCCTACAGTGTGAATCCTGTACAGATTCCTTATCATTAGAATTTGTGTATAATGATGTGTTCTGATGTGCTCTGTATCTATGACCTGAGCTTATGTATAGTATGTGTGTGTGTGTGTGTGTTATGGATATCCTACCTGAGACTGTGCGTTGACATTGGCTCCATTGGTCACTAGCTCTTTCACCACTTCCGTTTGGCCGGCCAGGGAGGCTATGTGAAGAGCGGTGTTTCCTTTCTGGATTAGAGAAGAGAATGAGAGGCATGTCAGTTAATCCCTCCCCCACCAGTCCCAGTGTCCGCGTGTACCTCATGGCTGCACCCCCGGCACATTGTTTGCATTGTGATGACAGTAGTGACATATGCTGTGTCTACTAAAAGGACATAGATATATCCCTCCCCTCTAGGTAGAGAAGGAATGAGTTTAAGACAGGTGTCTTGATTACAACAATTAAAACAAAAAAGCAGGAGTGCAGATATCATGCCCATTCAGCTAAGCCAAACATTACTGTGCCTCCTTAGACTAGTGTCTGAGGTATCATTTGAAGAGCTGAAGAGTTTGATGTTGAGTAGTTTGAAGACTCTCCTTAGTGTTGCATTTTTCATAGTGCGCAGAATTAACATATACTGTAACTAGTGTCTGCTTCCATTGGGAGAGAGGGAACACTGAACACTAATGGTAGCTACTGTCTCCAAGTCTTTCTATGAACAAACATGGACATGCTGCTGACCACACTGATGCTGAACACTGAATGCTAAGCTCATGTTGTGTTTGTGACCAACTGGGTATCGAACCTGGGTCCTCCGCACATCTCACTGAATATCAGCCCTAGGAGCTACCACGAGTCTCCAGGAAAAGGTTCCTCATCATGCTTGTAGTTCACTGAATCATCCCCTCAGTGTTGTCTGACAGCAACAAAGCAGTGACAGAAGCAGAGTGGTACGCACCTTGGTCGCCGCATCCACATTGGCTTCTAGCTTCAGCAGCTCAGCCACCACCTCTACATGACCCTCCTTAGAGGCCAGATGAAGAGCATTCAACCCATTCTGAATGAAATTAAAGAAAGTAGTTTAAATACATCTATGGCACCCAGCATACATTCTCTGAAAGAGAGACAGGTTGTGCCCATGGTCTGAGATTACTCAGACTTTCAAGTACATTCAAATGACTAATTGATGATGTGGCCTTGATTTAAATTTTACAAATGTATCACACAGCCACAGGATTAAATGTATTTGATGCAAATAGTTTAAGTTACATTGACTGATACACTCTTTAAAAAATGGTTTTAGCTGCACTCTTAGAAAATAAAAGTGCTATTTAGAACCTAATAGGGTTCTTTGGTTGTCCCCATAGGAGAGCCTTATGTAGAACCCTTTTGAGTTCTAGGTAGAAACCTTCTTGGTTCCAGGTAGAACCCAAAAGGGTTCTGCCTGGAACCTAAAGGGTTCTACCGAGTGCCAAAAAGGGTCCTACATAAGGTTCTCCTATGGGGACAACCAAAGAACCCTATTAGGTTCTAAATAGCACCTTTATTTTCTAAGAGCGCAGCTAAAAGTGTCATATTGTGTACAAAATGGGAATGAATTGAAGAGCAGATGTTGGATGAATAGTAATCCACCTGGTTGCAGATGTTGATTTCTACCCCAGACTTGAGGTAGTCCAGGGCCTTCTCCAGGTTCCCAGCCCGCGCTGCTCGCAGGTAACTGGCATTGCTGTCCGACTAAGGAGACAGAGAGAGACAGAGAGAGAGAGATAGGTCAAATACAGGCCACACACTGTAGTGTACATACGATATATTTTCCTACTGCTGAATAGCAGAGGGCTAGAACGAAAGCACCGGTTCACGTTCTCAGTAGACACAGCGATAAATACTCTCACACACACACGTAAACACTCACACACAAAAATTATATAACAAAATCTCAGATACTGTACCAGTCATGTCTTTCTCAAAACGTCCTTTACCTTCTGTAGAATTATAGCTACATTTCAACTATATTGTAAAATACTGCATCAGTACATAAAAATAACACAGACATCCCAAAGATCAAGCAAAACCAATTGAGCTTTTATCCCAATAAATTCTGTTATTCTACGTCATCCTTTCTTCATATCCCATACCAGGACGTTGTGATGCCAGCAGCGTCAAACACAAATATCCCATGACTCCTGAGTCAACACAATGGTGGGTGGTCCTGATTGTCACCACCGAAACTTCTCTCTTCTGGTACAGACAAGAGAGACACACTCAGACCATACTCTCTGTCCTCCTCTAGACAGAGAGAAGGGCAATTCCCTGTGTTCCTGAGACTCAGATTTTTCACTTTAAAAATTTATGTCAAACAAAAACCAATGGCTGCAAAGTTAAACAAACAATACAACTCTATGCACAATGACTAGTTTGAACAATTTCCAATTTCCAGATTTTACAAAAACACATTTACTTGAAAAACAATGCAGTTGCAAAGTTTGGTAACAGAATGACGGTTTGTAATGTTTGTGCTATCATTCTGTTACCAAACTTTGCAACTGCACTGTTCTTCAAAGTAAATGTGTTTTTGTAAAAATGTGTTTGGAAAATGTTTTAATTAGCCACTGTGCATATAGTTGCATGGTTTGTTTAACTTTGCAATCACTATTTTTTGTCAACATACATTTTAAAGTGAAATATCGGAGTCTCAGTGTCACTCTGTTACCGTGGAATAACTGCATTATCCCTCTTCTGCTTGGCTCTTTTTTCATTTAAAATAGAAAGAGGGCTTTGTGCACAAAAATAAATGATGACAAGCAATTTTTTTGATTTTGCCCATATAACAATTGTGTGTGTGTGTGTATGCGTGAGTGTGTGTCAGTGCATGCATATGTATGTGTGAGTGTGTGCGTGTGTGTATTTGTGTGTGTGCGTGTGAATCCGTCTTATCAGCTCACGTCAGATTGTTCTGTTTGTGTCTGGGATACTTGACAGAGACCGACACATAGCAGAGTCTGCATATTTGCTGGCTGTAATTGTATGAAGTTGATTTCTAAAACCCAGGACCAGCACACATGCCCTCAGAGCATGCAGTTGAGATAGACTGCTACATAACAGGAGCTCAGAGACAAAATACCCCTGAATTAACCAAGGCCCAGACCTTCTAATTTTAGCACGTTTCCAGAGACACTTACAGTAAACTGGCAGACCCAAACAACATGAGTGCCACAACCTTTTACCCACCCACATACTTTCCCAGGAATAACTGATGGGCAAAAGCTGGCTTGACAAACAGCCAAAATATAAATGACCAAGACATTTTTCCAGATTGCTCCAGGGATAGGGAATCAGAGTGGACTGTGGGAGCAATTTCAGAAGAGAGTGTGTGTGTGTGTGTGTGAATCCCACAAGCGAGTGGAGAACCTATTCATTTCCTTGAAGTAAAACACATTAGCAGAGATCTAGTAGTATCTTAGTATCTCCGCTTTAGAATACATAAATGCCTGTTTCCTTTTCCAAACACAAGCCCCTAGGACAGAACAGCGGCAGTAAACTATTCGTGTAATTTCTTTGCTTTCGTCTTTGAAGAGATTAGTGGTACAATGTTTCTCATTTAAATATTTTCAGGAATAAAACCATAGTGCAGTGACTATGTATATTAGTATAGCTAAAGAGCATTGTTTTGTACATAGCAGAGGCAATAATTCTCAATGTGAATCTGAGGAGGGCTAATATCAAAACTGATGAGAACTTTCCATCCTATGGTCTCTCCAGTGCAGAGCTTTGGACATCTCCTCCTTAGCCTAAAACACTAAGTAACACCTGTTCTTCACCGTGAATCGTTCAGCCAGCTGGCAGACTCCTTCGCCCATTTAACTATCCCATCCACTCCAGACCACGTCATTAAATTACCCCTGGAACTCTTGCGCCAATTCTTATTTTCTCAGTTAGAGACAACACATTATCTTGATGATTTGTAGTGACATTGAGCTCTGGACACCAAAATATCCAAAACAAAACATGAGGATAAGTGTTGTGGGTCTATTCTAAGTTTTTTTTCTCACGCAAATACACAAGCATACAAACTTTCCCACAGTGTATGGTGGTTAAATGAGCATATGCTGTAAGTGACTGTCAAGGATTTCTGAGAATAGCGTATTTGTTCAGTGTCAGATGCTTGATTCAGACTTCTGACATAAACATGTGAGGGCTCTTACTGTTCCGCTGTCTCATTGCTGTTGACAATCAGACAACGACACATTCATTTACTCGTCAAGCCATGACATCAACATACAAAACGCAAGACATGCATTTTCAAGTACCATCCTTCTTTTACTTTCTAGACAAGCACATCAGGCTAAATGTACTTATTGTAGCCTATGCAATTTCATTATACAGAATATAATTTGGAGTTTTTAAAAGTACAGGATCATGGATGGTGGTATACAGGATACTGTGTTAGTGTTCCTCTGAAGCCTTGTACAACTTTAATTGAAGAGCCCGCCCATTTAAGCCTATATAACTGACTTATGTTCGTCAGACATTTATTTCACAAGCTATAAGCTCTCTCCATGGTCACCACTCTCACCAAGACATTGATGAAGTGATCACGTGGAGTGTTTCCCTGAAGACGTTTTGCTATGTCTATCATTCACCATAAGGGAATCACTCAAATTCCCCGTTGTTCTTCAACATTCTGCTGTAACGTATCTAAAGGGGATAACCTCTCAAGGAAGTTGAAGTGGAGCCCCCCCCCCAAGATAAGACGTTGAATATGAAGCCACACTGAGTTCAGTGACCCTAGTGGCCCTGGTGCATGACCGAGAAGGCCAGACTACAGTACAGCATAGACCAGTAGAGGCTCCTCAGAGGAGGAAGGACCATATTCCTCAGTCAATTTATTTATTTATTTTTTATAGTGAAACATTACAAAAGTTATGCTTTTTAGATAAAACTAGACTAATTATATTCACGTCACAAAATAATTGATTAAAACACAACAAAAAATTGCAATTAAGGTCTACAGTAGCCTCAACAGCACTCTGGGGTAGCACAATGGTTTAGCCGGAGGACAGCTAGTTTCCGGCCTCCTCTGGGAACATTGACTTCAATACAAAACCTTGGAGGCTCATTGTTCTCAATCCCTTCTATAGACTACCAATCTGGCCGGCTTGCCAGATTTACCTGGCCGGCTGGCCAGCCCACCATATCCGGACTTATCTGGCCATCCAGGTAGGTCCGGATAGGGCCGGACCGACATGGTCCCGGCCGGACCGACATGGTCCCATCTGGCTAACTGGTACACACCGGATAGCATTGCGGACCTGTCTGGCAGGCTGACCGCACCTATCTGGGACCGACCGGCTGCATAGAATGTCCGGATAGGGTTAGCTGGCCAGATTGGACCGACTGGCCAGCCGGCCTTACAAGGTCCCATCCGGACCTATCTGGCCGGCCGGTCGGACCGGACTTCCAGATGACGTCCTCCAACCTATCAGAGCTCTTGCAGCATGAACTGACATGTCCACCCAATCAAAGGATCAGAGAATGAATCTAGTACTAAAAGCATACGCTAAGCTAGCTAGCACCGCAGTGCATAAAATGTGGTGAGTAGTTGACTCAAAGAGAAAAAGACAATAGTTGAAGAGTTTTAAACAAAGGAGAAGCGAGAGCAAGAGAGATTTTTTTCACTTTCACTTACTTAGCTAGCGAATGCAGCTGGCTAGTTTAGCCTACATAAACACCCGGCTCAAACAGAGATGGATGCTATATTAGCTAGATGGCTAATTTATTTAATTTATTACCAACGGGCCCGCCGATGTAACTGCTAACTGCTTGCTGTACACTGTACTGCATGATTGTAGCTGGTTTACTAACGCGTTAGTTCTAGTAGCTATGTTGACTATGACGTTAGCTAATATGGTGACAACAATGGAGGCTGTATATAGGGGTTAGCCGTTATGGTATGAAAGACTGGCTTGGAAAGGTTTTTTCCCTGGTCACGGACAGCTGTTGTGTTGTACACTGAAGTCCACAAGCGAAGGGAAAAGGTGAGAGGAGGAGAGCGGGTAGATGTGAGAAATAATTAAACAACGAGCAAAGTGATCATCCTGTTTGTATGTTGCTGCTATGAAAGTGAACTGTATGTGATGGTGATCAGGGGTGTATTCATTCCGCCGATTCTGTTGAAAGAAAATCTTAAATGGAAGCAAACGAATCAAAAACGGGGATAAAAATACCTGAATTTGTGCAATAGAAATTATTACACCCTAGGTCAACTAGATGCAGGCAAGAGTGTGCAAGGCGGTATTGAATGTGTCACTGTCTGTCACATTGATTACTCACATTTTTACACCTACGTTGTAGACTTTCATTAATAAGCTAGGTTGTAGCAACCTCATGATGGGTATAGGGGGGGGAAAAATTGCTGTTACATTGAGCTGGGTGAATGGAATATGAGTGACAGTCATCCAATATGCTGTAATAGAAATAAGGCCATGCGCATAAAAAATAAGTAATCGTCTTCCCTTATCTTAAACGGCACTGACCGCCACTGATATACACGGACTGTACAAAACATTAGGAACACCTGTTCTTTCCATGACATAGATTAACCAGGTGAAAGCTATGATCTCTTTTTGATGTCACTTGTTAAATCTACTTCAATCAGTGTAGATGAAGGGGAGGAGACAGGTTAAAGAAGGATTGTGTATGTGTGCCATTCAGAGGGTGAATGGACAAGACAAAATATGTAAGTGCCTTTGAAAGAGATATGGTAGTAGGTGCCAGGCGCACCAGTTTGAGTGTGTCAAGAACTGCAACGCTGCTGGGTTTTTCACGCTCAACAGTTTCCAAGAATGGTCCACCACCCAAAGACATCCAGCCAACTTGACACAACTGTGGCAGCATTCTTATGGGACACCTTGTAGAATCCATGCCCCGACGAATTGAGTATGTTCTGAGGGCAAAATGGGGTGCAACTCAATATTAGGAAGGTGTTCCTAATGTTTTGTACACTCAGTATACAAAGGCAACTAGGCAACAGTCATTTAAAAGCATTCGCTCTATCCCAGGCAAATGACTAGTGACACGAGTGACAGTCATTTCAAATATCATCCCATCACATTCAAGTCAGAGAGAGAAAACCGTCTTTGTGTATGAAGCCTTACAGAGGATGGAGACAGATTATCTTTGAAAATATGATTAAACTTTGCAGAGCAGAAGTTCAAAGAAATTAGGCCATTAAAGAGTAGGCTAAGCCTGAAGGAATAGCATTAATCTACAGTTAGATAAAGCTGAATGTCAAAGGAACGGAGGCTCCGTCGTTCTGATTCCCTGTTAAAAGAGAAAGCTCTTATTTACTGGTTCAGTCTAAATTAGAGCTTTACTTACTAACAGCATCTCACAATGGCAACCATGTGGCACATGTAATGTTAAGCTGCTGTAAAAATGACAATCAATATCTTCATGTACTGATTACTGTTTTGTGCCTATTAGGAATGTGCTCTGCTGTGTGTATACTCCTGTATCGAGGCAGAGTAGAGCTGCAAAGATTTTTTGCTGAATTAGTGTTTGGCCCAGATTTCACTTATGACATCATTGAGTCCGGGGATTACTGTTTTGTGTGGAGTGATTTTCTCTCCAATATCCCCCACTGACATGATGTCAAAGTGACACATAGGTAGTATTATGGAACAAAAACACACACACACACCGCAACGCATCAACAGACCGATACCTTACAGATTCTGCGCACGCACGCACACGCACACGCACACACACACACACACACACACACACACACACACACACACACACACACACACACACACACACACACACACACACACACACACACACACACACACACACACGTCAGTGCTCCAGACTGCTGGTTAGCTCAGTTGGAGCCCAGAACCCGTTGCATTGTCTCATTTATCCCTGGCCCCCCATCAATACAAAAAACAGCCTAGGGCCACATGATCTCAGAACGCCCACCAGTGCCAAAGAGCATCGCCCCACCACACAGACACGCACTTTCCACGGGGGAAAAACAACAGGGTTGACAGGTTAACGGTCCCGTGTGGCTCAGTTGGTAGAGCATGGCGCTTGCAACGCCAGGGTTGTGGGTTCATTCCCCACGGGGGGACCAGGATGAATATGTATGAACTTTCCAATTTGTAAGTCGCTCTGGATAAGAGCATCTGCTAAATGACTTAAATGTAAATGTAATGCATGCACTGTGGAGCTGTTAGATAGATATCATTGCAAATCGTTACAAATTGATGTTTTTCTAAAGGCCCGTTGGTGTGGATGGATGTGGACCCATACTAGAATAGTGAATTAATTATAATGGGGATGTATTGATAGCAGGATTGGAAGCACTTCCATTTGTTTGCATTAACTCACATTGGCCGATTGTGAACAACCATTACAATTCAAATCCCCATAGGTCTCAAAGACATTTACTGGCGCTACATAATGGTTAACCCCGGGTAAAAACTGTCAAAGCCAAAACAGAATATCATTATGCCTGGATGATGTTGAAGTGTAACGGATGCAAGGGAAATGAGTGATAAGTGACTATGCTACATGTAATATCAGTCTGGTGACCTTCATGCAGAGGATGGTATGCGGCTTCAGTGTAGATCTATATTGCACATGGACAATGATGTGTAGCATAGCTATTTAGATGAATATAATTGATGGAAGCTCACACACAAAGAGTGTACAAAACATTAGGGAATGGACTCTACAAGGTGATGAAAGCGGTGCCTGGAGCAGTATTCTAGTGAGGCGCACACCACCCACCGCTTCCGAGTATATTACTCGCTAATGTCCAGTCCCTAGTTAACAAAGTCAACGAAATTTGGGCAAGAGTTGCTTTCCAAAGAGATATCTGGGATTGTAACATACTCTGTTTCACAGAGACATGGCTAGCTGGGGACATGTTGTCGGAGTCCGTACAGCTAACAGGATTTTCAGTGCATCGCACCGACAGGAACAAACATCTCTTTGGTAAGAAGAAGGGCGGAGGTAAATGTTTCATGATTAACGACCCATGGTGTAATTGTAACAACATACAATAACTCAAGTCCTTTTGTTCACCTGACCTAAAATTCCTCACAATCAAATGCTGACCATATGATCTCCCAAGAGAACTCTCCTCGGTTAGCTGTGTATATCCCCCCACAAGTGGATACCAAGACGGCCATCAAGGAACTTCACTGGACTTTATGCAAACTGGAAACCATATATTCTGAGGCTGCATTTATTGTTGCTGGGGATTTTAACAAATCTGACCATGACTCCATCTTGTTGCTCCCCTCCTATAAGCAGAAACTAAAACAGGAAGCGCCCGTGTTTAGGTCTATCCAACGCTGGTCTGACCAATTGGATTGCACGCTTCAAGATTGATTCGATCACGTGGACATGGATATGTTCCAGGTAGCCTCAGACAATAACATTGACATATACGCTGACTCGGTGAGCGAGTTTATAAGGAAGTGTATAGGAGATGTTGTACCCACTGTGACTATTAAAACCTTCCCTAACCAGAAACCGTGGATTGATGGCAGCATTCGTGCAACTGAAAGCACGTACCAAGGCATTTAATAATGGCAAGGTGACTGGAAACATGACCGAATACAAACAGTGTAGTTATTCCCTTCGTAAGGCAATCAAACAAGCAAAGCGTCAGGATAGAGACAAAGTGGAGTCGCAATTCAACGGCTCAAACACGAGACGTATGTGGCAGCGTCTACAGACGATCACCGTTTACAAAAAGAAAACCAGCCCGTCACGGACGTCTTGCTCCCAGACAAATTAAACAACTTCTTTAAATCGCTTTGAGGACAATATAGTGCCACCGACATGGCCCGCTACCAAAGACTGTGGGCTTTCCTTTTCTGTGGCCAACGTGAGTAAAACATTTAAACGTGTTTGGGATAGGGGGCAGCATTTTCACTTTTGGATGAATAGTGTGCCCAGAGTGAACTGCGTCCTACTCAGTCCCAGATGCTAATATATGCATATTATTATTAGTATTGGATAGAAAACACTCTGAAGTTTCGAAAACTGTTTGAATGATGTCTGTGAGTATAACAGAGCTCATATGGCAGGCAAAAACCTGAGAAATAATCCAAACAGGAAGTGGGAAATCTGAGGTTTGTAGTTTTTGAACTCACCCCTATCTAATACACAGTGGGATATGGGTTAATTTTCACTTCCTAAGGCTTCCACTAGATGTCAACCGTCTTTAGAACGTGGTTTCTCATGTGAAGGGGGGCCGGATGGGAGCTGTTTGAGTAAGGGGTCTGCCTACAGCCTCGTTCTCAGTCTCTACAGACAATGGAATTCTGCGGTTGGAACATTATTGAACTTTTATGATAAAAACATCCTAAAGATTGATTCTATACTTAGTTTGACAAGTTTCTTCGACCTGAAATATAACTTTTTGAACGTTTCGTCCGAATGGACCAGATCGCGCTTTTGGATTTGTTTACCAAACGCCCTAACAAAAGAAGCTATTGGACATAAATGATGGAAATTATCGAACAAAACAAGCATTTATTGTGGAACTGCGATTCCTGGGAATCCATTCTGATGAAGATCATCAAAGATAAGTGAATATTTATATATGAATAATGTTGACTACCCAACATGGCGGATATTTCTCTGGCTGGTTTGCGCTCTGAGCGCCGTTCTCAGATTATGCTTTTTCCGTAAAGCTTTTTTGAAATCTGACACAGCGGTTGCATTAACGAGAAGTGTATCTAAAGTTCCATACATAACACTTGAATTTTCATCAACATTTATAATGAGTATTTCTGTGAATTCATGTGGCTCTCTGCAAAATCATAGCATGTTTTTGAACTACTGAACATAACACACCAATGTAAAATGCGATTTTTGGATATAAATATGCACTTTATCGATCAAAACATACATGTATTGTGTAACATGAAGTCCTATGAGTGTCATCTGATGAAGGTCATCAAAGGTTAGTGATTCATTTTATCTCTATTTGTGCTTTTTGTGACTCCTCTCTTTGGCGGGAAAAATGGCTGGGTTTTTCTGTGACTTGGTGGTGACCTAACATAATCGTTTGTGGAGCTTTCACTGTAAAGCATTTTTTAAATCAGACACTGTGGCTGGATTAACGAGAATTTTATCTTTAAAATGGTGCCTAATACTTGTATGTTTGAGAAATTTTATTTATGAGATTTCTGTTGATTTGTATTTGGCTCCCTGCAATTTTATTGGCTGTTGGCGAGGGGTTCCGCTAGTGGACCGGGGTGCCGCTAGACAGGTTAACCCTCGCAAGGCTGCCGGCCCAGAAGGCATCCCTAGCTGTGTATTCAGAGCATGCGCAGACCAGCTGGCTGGTGTGTTTACGGACATATTCAATCAATCCCTATGCCAGTCTGCTGTCACCACATGCTTCAAGATGGCCACCATTGTTCCTGTTCCCGAGAAAGCTAAGGTAACTGAACTAAATGACTATCGCCCCGTAGCACTCACTTCTGTCATCAGGAAGTGCTTTGAGACACTAGTCAAGGATCATATCACCTCCACCCTACCTGTTACCTTAGACCCACTCCAATTTGCTTACCACCCCAATAGGTTCACAGACGATGCAAACGCCATCACACTGCACACTGCCCTATCCCATCTGGACAAGAGGAATACCTATGTAAGAATACTGTTCATTGACTACATCTCAGCATTCAACACCAAACTCATCATTAAGCTTGAGACCCTGGGTCTCGACCCCGCCCTGTGCAACTGGGTCCTGGACTTCCTGACGGGCCACCCCCAGGTAGTGAAGATAGGAAACAACATCTCCACTCCGCTGATCCTCAACACTGGGGCTCCACAAGGGTGCGTTCTCATCCCTCTCCTGTACTCCTTGTTCACCCATGACTTCGTGGCTATGCACGCCTCCAACTCAATCATCAAGTTTGCAGACAGCACTACAGTGGTAGGCTTGATTACCAACAATGACGAGACAGCCTACAGGGAGGAGGTGAGGGCCCTTGGAGTGTGGTGTCAGAAAAATACCCTGTCACTCAATGTCAGCAAAACAAAAGAGATGATCGTGGACTTCAGGAAACAGCCAAGGGAGCACCCCCTATCTACATCGACGGGACAGCAGTGGAGAATGTCGAAAGTTTTAAGTTCCTCGGTGTACATATCATCGACTAACTGAAATGGTCCACGCACACAGACAGTGTGGTGAAGAAGGCGCAACAGGAGGTTGAAAAAATGTGGCTTGTCACTGAAAACCCTCACTAACTTGTATAGGTGCACAAATGAGAGCATCCTGTCAAGCTATATTACCGCCTGGTATGGCAACTGCACCGCCCACAACCGTAGGGCTTTCCAGAGGGTGGTGCAGTCTGCACAATGTATCACCGGGGACAAACTACCTGCCCTCCAGGACACCTACAACACCCGATGTCACAGGAAGGCAAAAAAGATAATCAAGGACAATAACCACCTGAGCCACTACCTGTTCACCCCGCTTCCATCCAGAAGCCGAGGTCAGTACAGGTGCATCAGAGCTGGGACAGAGAGATTGAAAAACAGCTTCTAACTCAAGACCATCAGACTGTTAAACAGCCATCACTAGCACAGAGAGGCGGCTGCCTACCTACAGACTTGATATCATTGGCCACTTTAATAAATGGAACACTAGTCACTTTCATAATGCCACTTTAAAAATGTTTACATATCTCACATTACTAATCTCATATGTATATACTGTATCCTTCACTATCTATTCTTTACTATTTATTGCATCTTAGCCGCTATGTCATTGCTCATCCATATATTTTATACTTACATATTCTCATCCCAATCCTTTACTAGATTGTGTGCATTAGGTTTTGCTGTGGAATTGTTAGATATTAGGTTTTGTTGTGGAATTGTTAGATATTACCTGTTTGATACTGCTGCACTGTTGGATCTAGAAACATAAGCATTTCGCTACACTCGCAATTACATCTGCTAACCATGTGTATGTGACCAGGAAGGCTGGCCCATGTTGACTCCAATGCTTCACAGAGTTGTGTCAAGTTGGCTGGATGTCCTTTGGGTGGTGGACCATTATTAATACACACAGGAAACTGTTGAGAAACCCAGCAGCGTTGCAGTTCTTGACACACTCAAACCTTTGCGCCTGGCACCTACCAGGTACCATACCCCGTTCAAAGGCACTTAAATCTTTTGTCTTGCACATTCACCCTCTGAATGGCACACACACATACACACATCCAGCACACTCATCCAGCACACATACACCATCCATCTCAATTGTCTTAAGGCTTAAAAATCTTTCTTTAACCTGTCTCCCCCCTCCATCTACTCTGATTGAAGTGGATTTAACAAAGTTACATCAATAAGGCATCATATCTTTCACCTGGATTCACCTGGTCAGTCTATGTCATGGAAAGAGCAGGTGCTCATAATGTTATGTCCACTCAGTGTATATGGACTGGTATACATAGGCTACGTCTGTACGTGTATGTGTACTTCCACAGAAATGCTGCGAGTCACTTAGTGAGATCACATATGATTGACTGAAAATATGGCTAGCGATAGCATCCTTCTGATTCTGACCTAAGAAGGAATCTAAAAATACAACAAAAACGCTGTTACCTGCACATGCTGCGTTCTCAGCTCTGATGTAGGCTGAGAGCCCACACCCAGGAACCAAATATAGGGGAGAGATAAATATACTTTACAAAAATATAAATTCAACATGCAACAATTGCAAAGATTTTACTGAGATGCAATTGATATGAATCAGTCGATTGAAATAAAATCATTAGGCCCTAATCTATGGATTTCACATGACTAGGAATACAGATATGCGTCTGTTGGTCACAGTAACCTTTAAAAAAATGGGCCTCACAATAAGCCTCAGGATCTTGTCACGGTATTTCTGTGCATTCAAATTGCCATAGATAAAATTCAATTGTGTTCGTAGTCTGTATCTTACGCCTGCCCATATCATAACCCCACAACATTGATGTGGCCCTAGGCTGTGACAAGACAATTAGATAAGATGGCGCCGAAGAGCAAAGAAGATGGCTGACGTTTTACATGCTCCTAACCAACTGTGCTATTTTGTTAGTTTTTTTGCATTATTTGTAACTTATTTTTTAACTTATTTTGTACATAATGTTGCTGCTACCGTCTCTTATGACCGAAAATAACTTCTGGACATCAGAACAGCGATCACTCACCTCGAACTGGAAGAAGCTTTTTCCTTTAACGAGTCCGACGAGAAGGATATACTGCTTTCCTGGGAACAGGCTCAAATCCCCGTAATTTGCGTGAAGAAAAGACAGAGGAAAAGGGGGTGCAGTTCGGACTGCCTTCTGAGAATCCGTAGGCAAGCGAGTAAACTCCCACTGCCATCCGTTCTACTGGCTAAAGTGCAATCATTGGAAAATAAAATTGATGACCTACGATTAAGACATAAAAAACTGTAATATCTTATGTTTCACCGATTCGTGGCTGAACGACGACACGGATAATATAGAGCTGGCGGGATTTTCCATGCACCGGCAGAACAGAGAAGCTACGTCTGATAAGACGAGAGGTGGGGGTGTTTGTCTATTTGTTAATAACAGCTGGTGCGCGATGTCTAATATTAAAGATGTCTCGAGATATTGCTCGCCTGAGGTAGAGTACCTTATGATAAGCTGTAGACCACACTATCTGCCAGGAGTTATCATCTATATTATTCGTAGCCGTCTATTTACCACCACAGACCGATGCTGGCACTAAGACCTCACTTAACCAACTCTATAAGGCCATAAGCAAACAATAAAATGCTCATCGAGAAGCGGCGCGCCTAGTGGCCGGGGACTTTAATGCCGGCAAACTTAAATCAGCATCCCAAATTTTTACCAACATGTTACATGTGCAACCAGAGGGAAAAAAACTGTAGACCACCTTTACTCCAGACACAGAGATGCATACAAAGCTCTCCCACACCCTCCATTTGGCAAATCTGCCCATAGTTCTATCTTCCTGATTCTTGCTTACAAGCAAAAAACTAAAGCAGGAAGTACCAGTGACTCACTCAAAACGGAAGTGGTCAGATGACACGGATGCTACGCTACAGGACTGTTTTGCTAGCACGGACTGGAATATGTTCCGGGATTCATCCAATGGCATTGAGGAGTATACCACCTCAGTCATCGGCTTCATCAATAAGTGCATCGACGACCTCCACAGTGACCGTACGTACATATCCCAACCAGATGACATGGATTACAGGCAATATCCGCATCGAGCTAAAGGCTAGAGCTGCCACTTTCAAGGAGTGGGACACTAATCCGGACGCTTATAAGAAATTCTGCTATACCCTCAGACGAACCATCAAACAAGCAAAGCGTCAATACAGGATTAAGATGTAATTCAAGTTCCTTGGTGTCCACATCACCAACAAACTTTCATGGTCCAAACACACCAAGACAGTCGTGAAGAGGGCACGACAAAACCTTTTCCCCCTCAGGAGACTGAAAAGATTTGGCATGGGTCACCAGATCCTCAAAAAGTTCTACAGCTGCACCATCGAGAGCATCCTGACCGGTTGCATCACCGCCTGGTATAGCAATTACTCGGCATCTGACCGGAAGGCACTACAGATTGTAGTGCGTACGGCCCAGTACATCACTGGGGCCAAGCTTCCTGCCATCCAGGACCTATATAATAGGCGGTGTCAGAGGAAAGCCCATAAAATTGTCAGAGACTCCAGTCACCCAAGTCATAGACTGTTTTCTCTGCTACCGCACGACAAGCGGTACCGGAGCGCCAAGTCTAGGACCAAAAGGCTCCGTAACAGCTTCTACTCCCAAGCCATAAGACTGCTGAACAATTAATCAAATGGCCACTGGACTATTTACAATGACCCCCCCCCTTTTGTTTTGTACACTGCTGCTCCTCACTGTTTATTATCTATGCAGTCACTTCACTCCTACCTACATGTACAAATTACCTCAACTAACATGTACCCCCGCACACTGACTCAGTATCGGTACCCCATGTATATAGCCTCGTTATTGTTATTTTATTGTGTTCATTTTTTTTGTTTTTTATTCAGTTTATTTGGTAAATATTTTCTTAACTCTTCTTGAACTGCACTGTTGGTTAAGGGCTTGTAAGTAAGCATTTCACGGTAAGGTCTACACCTGTTGTATTTGGCGGATGTGACAAATAAAGTTTGATTTGACATCAGCAAACCGCTCGCCCACACAACGCCACCACGTGGTCTGCGGTTTTGAGGCTGGTTGGAAGCACTGCCAAATTTTCAAAAATTACATTGGAGGCGGCTTATGATCGAGAAATGAACATAAATTTCTCTGGCAACAGCTCTGGTGGACATTCCTGAAGTCAGCATGGTCTCTCAAAATTTCTGATATCTGTGGCATTGTGTTGTGTGACAAAATTTGCACATTTTAGTGACCTTTTATTGTCCCCAGCACAAGGTGCATCTGTATAATGATAATGCTGTTAAATCAGCTTCTGCATATGCCACACCTGTCAGGTAGATGGATTATCTTGGCAAAGGTAAAATGCTCACTAACAGGGCTGAAAAAAATGGTGGGGAGAAATAAGCTTTTTGTGCTATGGAACATTTCTGGGATCTTTTATTTCAGCTCATGAAACATGGGACCAACACTTTACAAGTTGTGTTTACATTTTTGTTCAGTGTATATAAGTGTTAAGACTGGGAAGGAAGTTCTCCCCAGGTCAGTGCTACAATGGTATGTGTGCACACACGCACGCACGCACACACGCACACGCACTCACACGCACTCACACGCACTTATAGCAGATCAGAGGACAATTATCAGTGTGGATAGATTATCCACCAAATTCCAGCAATCCAAAAAAAGGCTTGGGAAATCCCCTGTGCAAGCAGCAGGACGCTCTCCGCTGCTCATCTGATTTCCCCTTATCACATTACCTGTCAAGGTCAGCTGCTGTGCACTGGATCACTGACAAACAGCATCCTGCAGAACGTTCGCTCTAGTGCAAACACACACAGTAAATTACAAAAACCCATATTGTCACCAGGATATTTCACTTATACCCTGATGCCAGAAAACCAAGATGTCATCTGTAGTAGGAGAATCAGCCTCTCCAAAACAGATAGACATATTTGTGTCCTGTAACCATCCTCCATCCACTACCGCTGCACCGCTAGGCTATACTACAGGGGCTGATGACCTCTGAGCTCTTCACAGTCCAGGATATCAAATCAAATCAATACTAGCCATATTAACTCCTCTCCACAATCCCCCTTCACAACTCCTCACAAGGCAGTAGTGATTGCAAAATGTATTGAGAAAATTCCAGGGAACACTTACTATTGTCAGGAAGTCTGCTGCCTCTTCCACAGCCATGTTTCCCCCTCTCGCTCTGCAGTTCAGGAGTGAAACCTGAGCTATCAATTAGTTCTGGCCCAGGCAGCACCACACACAGCACACAGTACACAGAACAGGGAGTGGGACAGGGAAGAGCAAGGTACCATTGTGTCAGGTGACCAAGTAAAAAAATAAAAATAAATGCCAACCCAGCAAAACCCCAAATAATGCTTCCTTCCACCGCGTGGTCGATGCACCACGGAATGAAGGGATGGAGGCAGAGAGGAGAAGAGGTGGGCTTCTGTATCTAACCTTTCAGGAGAAGTAAACAATCCCCTCTGTCAGTGTTTGTCTCTCTCTGACATATGAAAGGACACACGTCAAATCCCCTATTCCCTCTCCCTCCCTCTTTCCCTCTCTTTCTATGTAAACAAGGGCAAATCCCTTCTGCTTCCCAGAGCTCACCCAGAATGTACCCTAGAGAGGGGAGGGTAGAGGACAGGAAGTACACCATGACTTACCATATTAGTAGATAGCACTTTCTCCTCCTGTCTCTCTCTCTCTCTAAGGCTCTCTCAGAGGGGGGTAAATGGAATCGTGATATCCAAGGATAGGGAGGGAGGGAAACATTGAAAATAGCAGCTGAAACAAATACTTTTGCTAAAAGGGGTTGACTGGGCCATGTCAACCCACTCTCTCTCCCTCTTCCTCCGTCACTGCCATCATGAGGCTCTTTATTGTCATCCTGCTTATCAGCTCTTTTTCCCCACAAAGGGAGTGTGTGTACATGCGTGCATGCGCGTGTATTTCAGGGGGCTCCCTATCCAAACAACAGGGAGGTGGGGGGGACTGGTGGGGACCTGCAGGGCAGAACAATGCCGCCAGACGCTATTTTAGGGGGCTGGGAGGCACAAGTAGCCAATGGGGACAGTTTGAGGAAGGATTAAGGGGCTTTCCCCCGGTATTAAGGACACACCATCCTCCCACCAACCCCTTATCACACACCCCACGTACTGTAGATCAGCCAGGAGACAGCCTGTGCCCCACAATTTTGCATCAACCCCCAGGCTGATCTCTATCACTACCCCCCACAACCCCCGTCACCATACTATATACACTGATGTTTCCATATTGATGCTACAAACAATGATTCTTGGTTTTGTTTCAGCTTTGAACATTCCTTTTTTATAGTTTGGGGATTATTTTGTTTGTTAGGCATCAATACTATTGCAACGTGTAAGTGCACAGCTCCAAGATGCACTAACGAGAGCTAAGGGAAATGTACCCCTTTGAAAGCCATGTTTCTGATCATAAATGCTTCATTCAGCTCAGCGGATACCATCAGAGCCATGGAAAACATTGGAGAGCATCAGACTGATGGAATACTGCTTGATCTTCTCTCCAAGGTGATTTTGTTGGACCACCTCTGACAAACGCAGTTCATCAACATGAGACTAGAGGCACTTATTTATAGACCAGCAAGTCTTTGTTCTGCCAACTCTGCAGACAAGACACGTCCCCCCCAACACGTCCAATCCTTCAGCTGGGCTGTCATTGGCTCTCACAGCTCTAGAAGAATGGCCTCCCATGCATTCTGGGTAAGTACAATGTCTGCTTAAAAAGCACACAGCGGAGTACGTCACAGACTGTGGTGTGTCATGGAACAGTCAGCTGGAACACGTAACTTGTAGATCACAGCTGGGCGGTTAGAGTGTTGGACCAGTAACCGAAAGGTTGCTAGATCTAATCCCCGAGCTGACAAGGTAAACATCTGTCTTTCTTCCCCTGAACAAGGCAGTTAACCCACTGTTCCTAGGAAGTCATTGTAAATAAGTGGAGTGGAGGAGGAAGAGAGTCAGTGGAGGAGGAAGAGAGTCAAGCCTACTTTCAAGACATTATCTCCCACACACACTCACTGTAAATCAACAACCATTACACGAGTGAATCAACTCTGCACAGCAACCTTGAAGACAACATGCAGTATCATGTCATATGATTTCAATGTAGCCTACTGTCTGATCAAATTACATAGAAAATCATTTAATAGTGATCAATAAAAATTACATGACGCACAACCCTTTTTTAGGGCAATCAGGCCAAAAACAGAACATTGCCTTTTAAAAAATGAATTTGAACTGACTGGTGGCCTTTGCGTGTGCTGCACTCAGATAAAAAAAATTATAAAGAAAATATGCCTTCACAACGAGTTGAGAGATAGCATGCACTGTATAACAGCGTCCAGGACTCAGAAGATAAGGCTGTTCTCTTGGTATTGTAGAGCTCTTGGTAGCAGCTCAGTATGAAGACAACAAAACTCCAAACTATGAGAGTACCCAACATGATTTTAATCTCACCGTAAAGCACCTCTTTTAATAAAGGTTCTACCAGTGTGGTCCTCCAGAAAGTCAATCATTGAATTCCAGAACACAGCATCTGTGAAAAACATCAGTCAGTTATAGTATTTGTTCCTCGGGATCTTTTTACCCCTCGGCTGAACAAACATGAATCCAAACTATAGAAAATGATATAGGCTATAAAATAAAACATCACAAAATCTAGATTTTAAATATAGAAGCCATCCAGGAGGAATACTCATGGGGAGGACTTGTGTAGAGAACCAACCAGAGGACCAATATATTTAATGCAGGGATCTGGCTCAAGGGCACAACAACACTAATACACCTGGGACATGAAACCATCAGAGAAATGGGGATGGAGAGGAGAGGAGAGAGCCACAGGCCATCCCCTGGCATGGCTCAGTGCTACAAGAGCACACAACCCCTATGCCAAGAGAGAGGAAACTCAGAACACTAGACATTGACAGAGGTTGTTTCAATTTCCTCAACGTGTACAAGTCTGGGATAGTAATGGTGCAGGGAATCCTCATGCAATTCCAGCAGGACTTTTACGGGGTCAAAGAGAGAGCACAGCAGGAAAAGCTCTATCTCTCTGTGACGACTCCCCATCCTGAGTCACTACTTGATCACACCTCTTCAAACTGTCCTGCAGACGAGGAAAGTCACCCCCCCAGCACTGAACACACCCAGGTCCCACAACTGCACTGCTTCTCCATCATTGAGAGGGATACATTCACAGAGCTGGAGAGAGACATGGTGGAGCTCAGAGAGCTAGTCCACACAATCCAGACAGAACAAACCCATAATACAGACCAGCACAACAACACCTCCCCAACAAGACCCAGAGGGCAGAAGGTGGAGATGGACGACTGCCTAAGAGAGCTGGCTGCTCTATGGACTGAGGTGAGAGAACTTAGAGGCACACATGGCACTGAAGGACGAGGTCAGAAAGCTGAGGTGTGACAGAGATAAGGATACTCCCCCAGACAAGCCAGCAGAACAGCCCACCTCATACCCGGAGCACAACTCACAATGGGACAGACAACACAGGACCCACCAACTCAACAGACTCCACCCCCTCCTGTCAGTTCCCCTGATAGACCTCCTGACAACCCCCACACATCCACTGAGGACACACAAAAGCCAGAGATTGTGCTCCTCATTGACTCAAATGGCAATTACATTCAAGAGGATAAACTTTTTCCCAAACACAAAGTGGTAACACTCTGGTGCCCAAACACTGGACATACCCTGTAGCTGTTGTCAGAGGACAGACTAGCGTCCCCCAGCCACATCATAATTCATACGGGCACAAATGACCTGAGGGCCCAGCAGGAAAGGGAGGCAACAGCACTCAAGGGAGTGATTGAAAAAGCTTCTTCCACTTTCCCCAACGCACAAGTGGTTATCTCCACCCTACTACCACGAAAATACTTTCTCCCTGCCTCCATACAGCAGGTTGAGTCGAGTTTATTTTATTTTTACAGGGACAGTGCACATTAATCAACGTTTCGGTAAAAGTGCCGGTTTTAGCCAGCCGGCTAATTTTCAACCGCAGTCCCTGGGCAGGTTATTATGTGAAAGCAAGCATTTTGCGAGACTGTGCCTCAAAACCTAATGTCTACCTGGCCCACCACTCCACCCTGAACTTGAACAGCGTTTACGGCCAGGTCCACCTCTACAAGGCAGCAATCCCAACTTTTGCCAGGACCCTGAAGGACGTCACCCTCAACCGTAGCCTCAGGACCTCACACAGGAGCAACAGAGCGAAGGACACCCTGCCCAGACCTGAAAGACGCCCTCCCGAAGGACCTGCACCGAGAGAACCCACACCAAGAGGACCTACACCCAGACCATAGCATCACCAGCCACATCCCAACCAAACCCTGGCCAAACCCTATATACCCCCCATATCAGACCTATGTCCCTTCTGCTCACCCCATGCCCCACGCCCCTGCGGCAAGGACCTCAACATGACAGCAGGACATATGCCCAAGCCGTGAGTAGAGCAACAGGCCCAACCCACACTATTACACCCGCCCAAGTCCCATCCTACAACCTTAGGAGGTATGTATCAGATGCTCAACATGCTCTGCTCACACCTACTGTGATGGTCCGTGCCTAAACCACACAAAAACAACACTAGACACTATGGAACACAAAGCTTTTACTATCTCATCCTGGAATATACAAGGTTTGAGGTCATCTGAATTTGGCCTAAAGAGCAGGAACCCAGACTTCATCAAACAAAATTGAAATACAGACATTGTCATCCTACAAGAAACATGGACAGACCAGGTTACAGAGAGCTGGTAGTCCCATCCACCAAACTACCAGGTGTGAAAGAGGGAAGAGACTCAGGGGGTATGCTAATTTGGTATAGAGCAGACCTAACCCACTCTATTAAATGAGTCAAAACAGGAACATTTTACATCTGGCTAGAAATTAATAAGGAAACGATCTCAACAGAGAAAAATTTCCTCATGTGTGCTACCTATATCCCCCCAATAGAATCCTGATACTTTAACGATGACAGCTTCTCCTTCCGAGAAGGGGAGATCAACAATTTCCAGGCTCAGGGACATGTACTAGTCTGTGGTGACCTAAATGCCAGAACTGGACAAGAACCCGACACCCTCAGCACACAGTGGGACAAACTTCTACCTGGAGGTGACAACATAACAAACAAAAACGGGTCACAACTCCTGCAGCTCTGTTGGACGTTGGATTTGTACATAGTCAATGGTAAGCTTTGAGGGGACTCCTATGGTAGGTACACCTATAGCTCATCAGCAGGAGAACTGTAGACTACTTTATCACTGACCTCAACCCAAAGTCTCTTAAAGCATTCACAGTCAGTCCACTGACACCCCTATCAGATCAAAGCAAAATCACATTCTACTTGAACAGAGCTATGCTCAATCATGAGGCATCAAAGCCAAAGGAATTTAATAATATTAAGAAATGCTTTAGATGGAAGGAAAATAGTGTGGAAATCTATCAAAAAACTATTAGGCAACAACAAATTCAATCTCTTCTTGACAATTTCCTGGACAAAATGTTTCACTGTAATAGTGAAGATGTTAACTTGGCAGTAGAAAACCTAAACGGTATATTTGACCTCTCAGCTTCCCTATCAAATCAAATAATGTCAAGCAGACAACCTAAGAAAATTAACAACAATGATAAATGGTTTGATGAAGATTGTGCACCACAAAATGAAGTGGAAACATTGCTGCACTTCCTAACCTCCTGCCAAATGTATGACCATATTAGAGACACATATTTCCCTCAGATTACACAGACCCACAAAGAATTAGAAAACAAATCCAATTTTTATAAACTCCCATATCTATTGGATGAAATACCACAGCAGCAAGATTTGTGACCTGTTGCCACAAGAAAATGGCAACCAGTGAAGAACAAACACTATTATAAATACAACCTATATTTATGTTGATTTATTTTCCCTTTTGTACTAAGCTGGAGGGGGACAAAGCAACACAGCAAAACAACAGAGAGCAAATGATAGAGAAGCAAAAGAATATTCTGTATCAGGAGAAAATGTGAAGTCAGGAGGAACTGTTCTACTGTCACTACGCATCCAGGCTGAGTGTGAGTAGAGGGGAAATCTGCTGACATGGGTGTCATATTATTTCAAAACTTCACACATCACTCACTATGTAGCTTTACACAGAGAGAGAGAGAGAGACAATGGATGGTCTGCATTTTTGGACTCTTATCAGCAGCCGGAGAGAAAGGAAGAGAAGATTTAGCCTAGAATGTATAGTAGTACGGTATGGCAGGAATCCAGTGACATCATCACATTCCGTGCAGTGACCTGCAGGGCAGTGTGTGTGCTGAGCGGAGGAACACCGGACTCTAGTGGAGGATCCATGACAATGCCGTCATTAACATAACATAACAACCTGCCAATGGAAATGCATCATCCTCTCCCAGTCAGCCAGGTGCCAGGCGGAAGTAACAAAGCTGCTGTTCACTGCTCCTACTAGGCTTGATGGTGCCATGGATGATACTCCCTAGGGGGCAAACAAGCTTTCTGTAACACTACCTTTTTAAAGGAGGTCCACATATAACTGTGACGATAACCTTGTAAAACCATGAAGGCTTGGTGCGCTACATAAAAGGAAATTACTCCTAACCAGGGACAATAATTACACCCAATCTTGGGTGAGTACGGAGCGTAAGGGAGCAATTGAGCATGTGTTTGTGCGTATGTGTCTGTTCGAGCGCGTATGGGAGAGAGCGAGAGGAGACAGTGAAAAAGACAGAGTACCTCTGCTATCACACAGCTGCAGCGGCCGACTGCTTTTCCCACACACCTCAGAGAATCACACATCCTCTCCCTTCTCGGCCTTTTCCCCCATTGGCTCTCTATACCAGCTTTCCATTAGATGTTGGAACATTGCTGCAGGGACTTGCTTCCATTCAGCCACAAGAGCATTAGTGAGGTCGGGGACTGATGTTGGGCAATTAGGCCTGGCTCACAGTCGGCGTTCCAATTCATACCAAAGGTGTTTGATGGGGTTGACGTCCGTGCTTTCTTTGTGCAGGCCAGTCAAGCTCTTCCACGCCGATCTCAACAAACCATTTCTCCGCTCTGGTGCGAGGCCGACTACTGAACACAACATATGACTTTGTTTTCAGTCTGGTAACTGGTGTGGCCTGTTGGTACATAAACCTTGACCCATACATTTGACTGTATTTCCTAATGGCAGTATGATTATGAATCAAAAGTCAATTGAGCCATTGAGGGGATTGCTGTATTGCGCTATACAAAAACAGCACTACAGTGGGGGACTGTAATATCTATCAACGCTACGTGTTCCACAGCAAGAAGACCTTCTTCCAGGTGCACTCATCTACTCACTCCCAGATCCATTATCATGCCTGTATAACTTCACAGCAGAGCCAGACTGTAGCAGGGCTTAGATGGAGCACTGTGGTTTACTTCTGATCAAAAGCTTTTCACTGCCTCCCGAGTGGTGCAGCAGTCTAAGGCACTGCATCGCAGTGCTAGAGGCATCACTACAGACCCGGGTTTGACCCCAGGCTGTATCACAACCGGCCGTGACAAGGTGTCCAATAGGGTGGTGCACAATTGTCCTAGCGTCGTTAGGGGAGGGTTTGGCCGGGGGGGGGGGGGGGGGGGGGCTTTACTTGGCTTATCGCGCTCTAGCGACTCCTTGTGGTGGGCCGGGCGCCTGCAGGCTGACTTGCGGTCGTCAGTTGAACAGTGTTTCCTCCGACACATTGGTGCGGCTGCCTTCCAGGTTAAGTGGGCGGGTGTTAAGAAGCGTGGTTGGCGGGTCATGTTTCGGAGGACGCATGACTCAACCTTTGCCTCTCCCGAGCCAGTTGGGGAGTTGCAGCGATGAGACAAGATTGTAATTGGATCGCAATTGGATATCAGAAAAAGGGGGATTTTTTTTAACAAAAAAATATAAGGTTTGGAAAAATGTATTTAAATGTTTTTTTCACTGTCTATTCTTTTTAACACAGTGGCCATCCTAAAATCCTAATGTTCCTAATGTTCAGCAGGTGCGATTGATAGTTACCTCCTTACATATATCCCTCTAGCGCCGGGCAGCAGAGACAGGAGTTGGAAGATGCCCCTAGACAGTGATCTAAGGTCACTTTAGCATTATATCATTAAGTGTATCTAGATCCTATAGATCTGTGCCTATGGGCAACTTCAACCAAGATATAACCTAGCCTGGTCTCAGATCTGTATGTGTGCATTTGCCAAGTCTTTTTCCACTCGTTGCCATATATGTTTGCCATGACAAGAACACAGCAGATGAGTTCTCCATTCAGATATGCTACAAGCCTAGAGATACCCTGCTACTCATCCCCCAGCTGATTGGCTGTCCCGAATGGAAGTGCAGTGGTGTATCAGTGATGTGCCCAACTCCAGATGATGCCCTAACTACGCCCCCCAACCCACCCCAGCCCTATCTGCACAGATGGCACACCTGGATCCACTCTTGCTGTCTCTATCCAGGGCCCTCTTGGCACTCTCTGTCCTAGACGGCTGCCTCTCCGATGGGGCACAGCCAGGATGACGACAGTGTGAGGTTATGGAAGATAGGGGGTGGAGACAAGAGGCCACCTCCCAAACACACACACATGCACACAAACACAACAATCTGTCAGGGACATTCGTTGTTTATTGACTCATTCTTCAACACAGCTGAGACCCTGTGGAGTTGATAAGGTCATTAAACTCTAAAACACTCACAGACACAGTATTTTTCTCACAATTCACTCCTCACTCCTAAGACAGAGTTAGAGTACAGCAATAGTAATCCTTCCTCAGTAGTATTCATATGATAACTTCAGGCTGATTAGTTTGTGGTGGAGGGTGATGTGGTGGAGAGTGATGGGGGGTGATGTTGAAGGTCTGTCAGTACATTGTGGGGAGGAAGAGGTCAGGCTAGAATAGATGGACCAGGTGCAATAAAATACAGTAGAGTATAGAGCTGGATGATATGGACAAAAATCCATATCGCATGGCTTCCCGAGTGGCGCAGCGGTCTAAAGCACTGCATCGCAGTGCTTGAGGCATTACTACAGACCCGGGTTCGATCCCGGGCTGTGTCGCAGCCGGCCACGACTGGGAGACCCATGAAGCGGTGCACAATTGGCCCAGCGTCGTCTGGTTTAGGGGAGGGTTTGGCTGGCCCGGGATATCCTTGTCCCATCGCGCTCTAGCGACTCCTGTGGGGGGCCATGCGCATGCACGCTGACACAGTCACTAGTTGTACGGTGTTTCATCCGACACATTGGTGCGGCTGGCTTCAGGGTTAAGCAAGTAGTGTACCAAGAAGCAGTGCGGATTGGCAGGATCGTTTTTTGGATGACGAATGGCTCTTGACCGTCGCCTCTCCCGAGACCATACGGAAGTTGCAGCGATGGGACAAGACTGTAACTACCAATTGGATACCACGAAATTGAGGAGAAAAAGAGCTCAAAATAAAATACACACAAAAAAATCCATATCGCGAATTGATGCGATAATGATAAATAGAACGTTAAGTTAATAACAATGTTCACCAGGTTTTAACATTTTTTTTATTAACTTTTAATCTACTACTAGTTTGATAGTTGATAGTTGTAGCCATCAATTGTCCCATTAATAATCACCCATATCAGCAAAATGCCTGCGATAAGTGAGGTGTCGATAATCGTCCCAGCTCCAGTACAGTAGCTAACCTCCACAAGATGCCACATCCGTCTCTCTGGCTTTATTACCCAGCAACATGTGGCAGCAGATTGAACTGAGTCTGAGTGCAAGTTTGACCATAATTCCTGTAAGTATTCAACACACTACATGTGATACTGTATGACGGTCAAATTCATTTGTGTGAGTCAAGGTGCAAAAACATGTGTTGACTCCAGGGTCTGTGTCCGTCTCTGGGTCTGCCTGCTAACTGCAACAACAGGCTCTCCAATCTCAGCGACAAAACTCTCTACATCAGTGGTTCCCAAACCTTTTATAGTCCCGTACCCCTTCAAACATTCAACCTCCAGCTGCGTACCCCCTCTAGCACCAGGGTCAGCGCACTCTCAAATGTTGTTTTTTGCCATCATTGTAAGCCTGCCACACACACACACTATACGATACATTTATTAAACCTAAGAATGAGTGTGAGTTTTTGTCACAACCCGGCTCGTGGGAAGTGACAATGAGCTCTTATAAGACCAGGGCACAAATGATAAAATAATAATAATAATCAATAATTAGGTCTTTATTTAGCCATCTTACATATGAAACTTTATTTGTTCATCGAAAATTGTGAGTAACTCACTACGGGTTAATGAGAAGGGTGTGCTTGAAAGGATGCACATAACTCTGCAATGTCGGGTTGTATTGGAGAGAGTCTCAGTCTTAAATTCTTTCCCACACAGTCTATGCCTGTATTTAGTCTTTATGCTAGTGAGGGCTGAGAATCCACTCTCACATACTGTAGGTACGTGCTTGCAAAGGGCATCAGTATCTTAACAGCTTGATTTGCCAAGACAGGATACTCTGAGCGTAGCCCCATCCAGAAATCTGGCAGTGGCTTCTGATTAAAATCAATTTTCACCAAACCGCTTGTTGTCACGTTCTGACCCTAGTTCTTGTGTTATTTCTTTGTTTTAGTTGGTCAGGACGTGAGTTGGGTGGGTTATCTACAGTATGTTTTGTGTTTCTATGTTGGGTTTCTCGTTTGGCCTGATATGGTTCTCAATCAGAGGCAGGTGTTAGTCATTGTCTCTGATTGGGAACCATATTTAGGTAGCCTGTTTTCTGTTGTGTTTTGTGGGTGATTATTTCCTGTTTAGTGTTTTTGTGTTTCCCCTTTCGGGACTGTTCGTTTGTCGGTTTATTGTTTTGTTTCAGTGTTCAGTTTTATTATTAAAACATTATGGACACATACCACGCTGCATCTTGGTTCTCTTCTTCTCCTCCAGACGACGAACGTTACACTTGTTGCAATTTCGATGAGGTTCTCTTGTTCAGATATCGGCAAGTGGACTGGAGGCAGGGCATGAAAGGGATAACGAATCCAGTTGTTTGTGTCATCCGTTTTGGGAAAGTACCTGCGTAATTGCGCACCCAACTCACTCAGGTGCTTCGCTATATCCCATTTGACATTGTGCGTAAGCATAGGTTCAGTTAAACAAAAAAAATCATACGATGATGAAAGACCTGTGTGTTGTCCTGTTACTGCAGACAGAGAAGAGCTCCAACTTCATAATCATAGCCTCAATTTTGTCCCGCACATTGAATATAGTTGCGGAGAGTCCCTGCAATCCTAGATTCAGATCATCCAGGTGAGAAAAAACATCGCTCAGATAGGCCAGTTGTGTGAGAAACTCGTCATCATGCAAGCGGTCAGACAAGTGAAAATTATGGTCAGTAAAGAAAACTTTAAGCTTGTCTCTCAATTTTTTTTAAACGTGTCAATACTTTGCCCCTTGATAATCAGCGCACTTCTGTATGTTGTAAAAGTGTTACATGGTCGCTGCCCATATCATTGCATAGTGCAGAAAATACATCAGAGTTCAGGGGCCTTGCTTTAACAAAGTTAACCATTTTCAATGTAGTGTCCAAAACATCTTTCAAGCAGTCAGGCATTCCTTTGGCAGCAGGAGCCTCTCGGCGGATGCTGCAGTGTTCCCAAGTGGCGTCAGGAGCAACTGTTTGTACACGCGTTACCACTCCACTACGTCTCCCTGTCATGGCTTTTGCACCATCAGTACAGATACCAACACATCTTGACCACCAAAGTCCATTTGATGTCACAAAGCTGTCCAGTACTTTAAAAATATCCTCTCCTGTTGTCCTGGTTTCCAGTGGTTTGCAGAAGAGGATGTCTTAATTGACGTAATAAACGTAATGGACATATACCAGGAGCTGTGCCAGGCCCTGTCTATTGACTCATCCAGCTGTAACGCATAGAATTCACTGACTTGTATGCGAAGCAGTAATTGTTTCAAAACACCTCCTGCCATGTCACTGATGCATCGTGAAACAGTGTTGTTTGATGAAGACATTGTCTGTATAGTTTTTTGGGCCTTTTCTCCCAGCATTGTCCCAGCCATATCCGCGGCAGTAGGAAGAATTAAGTCCTCCACAATAGTATGGGGTTGCCTGTCCTAGCCACTCAGTAGCTCACCATACAAGACGTTTCTAGCCCCTTGTTATTAATGGTATCTGTTGCTTTTATACATGTCTTACTACTCGAAAGTTGTCTTAATTCTCACTCAAAAAACTTGCGTGGCTTATTTTTCAATTGGCATGTTTTGTTTCTAAATGTCTGTGCAAGAGTGAAGGTTTCATCGAGTTGTGAGATAGTACTTTTGCACTTATAACACACTGTGGCTGAGGAAAGGCACTACTCCCGATATAAGTGAACCCCAAATCAATGTAGTTCTCATCATATTTGTGCCTCTTCAATGGTCCAACGTCCATGTCTGTTGTTCGGTGCTTTCCCGGGTAAGGGGGCAGTAGCTCTTCGGCTGCATCAGATTCCCAACTGTCAGAGTCCATGCTAGCTGGGCTAACAACAAATGTATAATTACTGATGCTAGCATTGGATGTGCTCGTGGAAGCAGAACAACTTGTGTTGTTGACAGTACTACCAGTAGAGCTGGTATGTGTCTCTATGGACGCGAGCCTTACTTTTTTTTAACCATTTATCCATTTTCGAGCAAACGGAATGAGCAGCAGCTATGTTTGGCTACATACAGACCGTTAGTGAAATTCCCGCGAGAGAGTAGCGGTTAATGTGATTGGATGTTAATTATTTGACTAGGCTACCTGTATTTGACATTGTGTTGTTATTTTGGTGAGCACTAGATGGTTTAATTGTATTTTTGGCAGAGAAACGAGGCTATTCAGGTGAGAAAAAAAACTCACCCAAATGTATAGCCCTGTTGGAAAATCGAAATGGACTGTTTAAAAATGTGAAGATTATTATTATTATTTTTTTTTAAATGTGAATCACATTTTTTTTGGCGTACCCCCGGCGGCATTGCACATACCCCAGGTTGGGAATACCTGCTCTACAGGATGACAGTATCTCTCTCTCTCGCTCTCTCTCGTCTCTGTCAAACAACAGACCGCTTACCTCTTGGAGTTGACGTAGAGTACAGCCTTAACTCTCTCTAGTGTTGTACATTAGACTCATTACGAGAACTAACTTAATTACATACAGACTAGAGTAGAGTCTAAAGGCTTTCAGTCTAATTGTGCAACATTCTCCCATTATCTTCTATTGGAGAGTGTCTGTCTGGTGCTAATCACTTGTCCTTTGAGACCTTAGCCAACAAGAAAGCTCCTCTCTGGCTGGTTTTAATGGAGAAAATCAAACTGGGAGAGCCTAGTAAGAGTATCACTTCTCGCTAAATGGATGCGCTGAATCATACATTACGGTCAATCATCTCACATCGAGCATAACAGCTGTCTAGGACACCACATCAGAGCATGACATTTTTCTCTGTTTGAATTCCATTTGGAAACATGGATGAAAGGAACTTCAAAAACTTTGAGAGCCTGCGAAAATCAAACCTCTGCTTATAATGACCATGCAGAAATGTGTCATTGTGTTGTTTTGAGCCTGTGTGATGTTACAGATGATTGGTCCTTTTGGAAAACAGAAAAATTAAGGCTATTCTCTGGTTGAATCTACCAGCATGAAGTGGGGGTGCATCCTTTCGGTTACTGGCCCAACGCTCTAACCACTAGGCTACCTGCCGCCCCACTAAAATAATGCAGGTATAGAGTAGACAAATAGATGCGCAGGACTGAGATTGACAGTCTAAAAATCTAGGTACAGACTGAAGGCTTTTTCCTTGAGTACAATTACTGGTTAATACATTTTATAATAGCAGAATAGAAACATTGAAACTCCACCACCAAAAACCCTTTCACTTTTAACACTGACTAATCTTCGCACACCTAGGACCCTAAAATATCTGTTGCATTTTTTCCAAAATTCAGTTCTGTTGAGTTTTTGAAGGTTTCCGTTTTTCACAGTTTTTTTTCCAGGTTTTCGCTCTCAAAATCACACTTTAAAAAAAGAAGAAAAACAACAACATTAGATATTCTAAGTACACAATGCTTAAACCACACCAGGAGACAACTCTTGACATTTAGATTTTGGGGTGTAGTTACCCTTTAACTCAAGTGCGCACCAGCTAGAGACTGTTGTTGGGTTAGCGATGTTTCTGTAGTGCTCATGTGATTGATTGCAGAGTTTGAGAAAGATGGAGTAAAATACAAATCACTGATGCATTTTGTTCATGTCTTATTATTAACTTGGGCAAATGAATGCATTTTCTATTAAGTTCAATAGATTTACTTGATTTCCTAGTAATTTCATTTTTTTTCTTCGACATTGTTGAATTCCTTTTTAAATATTTGGATTCCGTGATTCCGTCCACAACATAGATTTCATAGGGCCCTACACATGTCAGTGACTATGTGGAAATCTGCTTATGTGGATCAGTGAAAGTGAATGAAGTGGAGTGTGTGTAAGTGTTTCTCCCTGAACTTTGGCAGGGATATGGCAGCAGACGGGAGCGGTCCGTGAGCCATCTGTCCCCAACTGTCTCACCACAACACCACCACAGTTGCTTTGTCTCGGTCTCACTGACTAACACTACCGTCACAAAGACACATTAAAAATGGCTAACAAAATCAGCATCCAATATTAAACCATGATATTACATCATATTGAATCATTTCATAGAGCAAAATGGCTCAACTTCTCTTAACTAGGCCTAGTCTTAGATAATTACTACATCATGTCTGTGTGTGGTTAGCTTACTATCTCAGTGTGTTAGACAGAGACAGAGAGAGAGGGGGGGGAGAGTGAGTGGGAGTGGGTGAGAGAGAGCGAGGGGGAGAGGGAGTGTGAGAGGGGGGAGAGAGAGTGAGCTAGAAAGCGAGAGGGAGAGAGAGAGGGGGGGGGGGGGCAGTGGGAGGAAGGGAGGGAGGGACCGACAGAGCGAGACACAGAGAGAGAGAGAGAATAGGTACACTGTGAACACAACTGTGCATTGTCCCTGAGCTCTGCTTTTCCTGTGCATCCAGACTACAGATGATTAACTTGTGGTTAACCTCTCTCCTCACCTCTCTCCTCAATCTTCTTTATCTGTTCCTTCCTGTAAACTGATCACAAGGACCTTATCCTCCACACCTTCCATATACTTGCTTTACATGACAATGTATTTCTCATAAATGCATAGGCTAGGTTATCAGCCTTTTTTATTAACCTGGGACAGAAATGGGTGCTGGCTGGGACAGAAAGCAACAAAAGTATGATAATGGCTGTCTGTAACAGTTTGCCCCTAAGCTACAGAAAATAATAAGCTTGTGGATGGGGGAGGCACAAAGGTGTAATGACATCATGCCTTCAATTAGGGTAGATGTAGTTTTATTTAAAAAATTATGAAATGTTTTATTTCACCTTTATTTAACCAGATAGGCCAGTTGAGAACAAGTTCTCATTTACAACTGCGACCTGGCCAAGATAAAGCAAAGCAGTGTGACAAAAACAACAACACAGAGTTACACATGGGATAAACAAACATACAGTCAATAACACAATAGAAAATCTGTATACAGTGTGTGCAAATGAAGTAAGGAGGTAAGGCAATAAATAGGCCATAGTGGCGAAATAATTACAATTTAGCAATTGACACTGAAGTGATAGATGTGCAGACGAGGATACTGGTGTGCAAAAGAACAGAAAAAAATGACCAACAATATATTTTAAGGGATTTCATCAGCATTGTCCTAATAACAAATATGCATATCATGAGATATCTATTTTGATCCATTCCTATGCTATTTTGAGCATGATTTGAACAAAGGTCTTACATACTGTATATGAGAAGACCTTGATTGATTGGTTGGTTGCTCCTGAGTGGCGCAGCAGTCTAAGGCACTGCATCTCAGTGCTAGAGGTGTCACTATAGGCCCTGGTTCGATCCCGGGCTGTATCACAACTGGCCGTGATTGGGAGTCCCCATAGGGCAGCGCACATTTGGCTCAGTGTCCTCAGGGGTAGGCCGTCATTGTAAAATAAGAATTTGTTCTTAACTGACTTGCCTAGTTAAATAAAGGTTAAATAAAAAATTAAATAAAAACTCGACAGCTACAGTCAATCTCCATTGAGGTAACAGTGATGTCTCATCATAGGTCAAGGGGTTGTCAGGTCAAGAAGCAACTAAGCTTCACTCTGATATGTTGAAGAGGATGCACCAAAACGACAACCCAATGAGTTGAACAGCACTTCCACAGCCAGACAGTAACAGCCCATCAGCTTCAATGGAAACAGCCCTGGTCAGGATGAATCTTCCTGTCTCACATTCTTAATGCTCTCTCTGCTGGCTTCATCCGTCTGCCTAATCTGTGTACACCTTGTGTTCAATGTTTCTGCAAATGTGCCAAGTTTAGCTCAGGATACTTGAGATCAAATCGATACAGAGATACAGGAATATAGTCTCTCCTGAATGTTTTGTTTGGCTATTGTTTTGCAGACAGACGGACCTGATCCACAGTAAAGCGGAGGCTCACATGCTGCTGACTAGCCTATGCCTAATAAATGGTGCTTACTAGATGACGTCAATCACTCGCTTGTCTCTAGCATGGCATAAGACAGGAGTGGAAAGTACCATTTTTCAGCCAGAGTAGCGGTCGGTTCTGTGAGACTGCCTACAGTATTTATTAGGATCACTGCCTGCAGTATGTCTATGAGACTGAGCAACATCCTCAACAGGCTACACCCTCTCTCTTTGAGCAGAGATTGCCCCAACATGACCCTGAGAGAGTTCATCCATCCCAGGGAACTGACTGGTCGCCAAGGCTGAGCCGTGTGCACGTGCGCGCGTATGCAGGGGCATCATGCACCCAAAAATCTGAGGGAGCACAAAGTGCGTGAGGGTGGCTGCGCCCCGGTCCGGAAGTTGGAGAATTTAGCATTTTACAAACGCCTCAAACAGCCTTTTCCTGCAATCTAGAGCCATAATCATTATGTAAAAAATACTGTATGTACACTACCAGTCAAAAGTTTGGACACACCTACTCATTCAAGGGTTTTTATTTATTTTTTACTTTTTTCTACATTGTAGAATAATAGTGAAGACATCAAAACTATGAAATAACACATATGGAATCACGTGGTAATCAAAAAAGTGTTAAACAAATCAAAATATATTTTATATTTGAGATTCTTCAAAGTAGCCACCCTTTGCCTTGATGACAGCTTTGCACACTCTTGGCATTCTCTCAACCAGCTTCACCTGGAATGCTTTTCCAACAGTCTTGAAGGAGTTGCCACATATGCTGAGCACTTGTTGGCTGCTTTTCCTTCACTCTGTGGTCCAACTCATCCCAAACCATCTTAATTGGGTTGAGGTTGGGTGATTGTGGAGACCAGGTCATTTGATGCAGCATTCCATCACTCTCCTTCTTGGTCAAATAGCCCTTACACGGTCTGGATGTGTGTTTTAGGTCATTATCCTGTTGAAAAATAAATGATAGTCCCACTAAGCACAAACCAGATGGGATGGCGTATATAGCTGCAGAATTCTGTGGTAGCAATGCTGGTTAAGTGTGCCTTAAATTCTAAATCACGGACAGTGTCACCAGCAAAGCACCCCCACACCATCATCACACCACCTCATGCTTCACGGTGGGAACCACACATGCGGAGATCATCCGTTCACCTACTCTGCGTCTCACAAAGACACTGCGGTTGGAACCAAAAATGGCAAATTTGGACTCATCAGACCAAAGGACAGATTTCCACCAGTCTAATGTCCATTGCTCGTGTTTCTTGGTCCAAGCAAGTCTCTTCTTCTTATTGGTGTCCTAGAAGTGGTTTCTTTGCAGCAATTCGACCATGAAGACCTGATTCATGCAGTCTCCTCTGTGAAGCATTTATTTGGGCTGCAATTTCTGAAACATCTCAAGGATGATCAATGAAAACAGGATGCACCTAAGCTCAATTTTGAGTCTCATAGCAAAGGGTCTGAATACTTATGTAAATAAGGTATTTAAAATTGTAAAAAGCTATACATTTGCAAATAATTTGAAAACCTGTTTTCACTTTGTCATTATGGGGTATTGTGTGTAGATTGATGAGAAAAATGTTTTATTTAATCCATTTTAGAGGGCTGTAACGTAACAAAATGTGGAAAAAGTCAAGGGGTCTGAATACTTTCCGAATGCACTGTATACACACACACACACACACACACACACACACACACACACACACACACACACACACACACACACACACACACACACACACACACACACACACACACGACAAATCTGAGGGGGCACATGCTCCGGTGCACCCTATGGACATGATGCCTCTGTACGTGTGTGTGTGCGTATGTGCTTCCATATTGCCTACTCTGTCTGCTATAGCATGTTACACCGTCAAGGTCGCAGCGGAGAGGGAAGAGTAATGACCTATAATGAAACACTACCTCACATGTTAATAACAGCCAGCCAGCCAAGCATGCAATAATACAGCTGAAGCACATGAAGCCTATCGTTTGACATCAGGTTTTTTTTGTACTTAATATGCCTATATGGGTCTGCTCACCAAATCTATCAACATCATTCAGAAACGAAATGACAATAAATCATACATTTTAACAATCATTGCTAAATCAAGATAGGTACCATAATGCCACTGTCAGAAAAACAGACACTCAAACTGCCAGGTCACGTCTTGTTTTCTACCCCACCCCTATCGCAGCTCACCTTCAAATGTCTCCTATAGGAAATACACACAGCAGCACCCTCGCATACAATCAGCCATTTGCAGCCCCCAGACACATAGTGCTCAAAATGGCCGCCTTCTGGCTAACAACGTTACTAGTTTCATTGGCACTCATGGAGCACTAGGATCATTCCCCCGTCATTCAGTTCAGCCTTCATATCTGGCATCTTAGGCCATTATTTAATTCTTGCCCTGAAAGAATAGGATCCATAATGAAATTCATGTAATCAACAAAGTAGGCCAACAGTAATGATCAAAAAGAAACTCCTGGCAGCACGAGGGCTATAGTGTTTTTTCTACCCTTGGAAACCTGGTTAGTGTTTTAATTGAGAACATGAATTAGCCAGTCTACCTAGGTGATTAAAGCATCTTCAATGCAACCCTTGCTACTGGCCCAGCCATTTGCTTGTCAAGAGCCTTCACACTCTCTAGATGGCTAACAGCTGACACGGACAGAGTCCGCCCTAAAGCCTTGACTCATATCTCACTGTATGAACGACATCCATACTTACGGTAGTAGTGACTGTTGTCCAAGCATACTGTTGTTTCTCTCACAGCAGGGTGTCACTCAATATAGGCTACTGTACATTGATGATGGGAGAGCTGTAGCAGTCACAATACAGTCTAACAACTGTGATGTTCATGTTAAATGAGTGTGTGCCCCTTTAAGAGCGCACAAGACTCATGGGCTAAGGGAGAGATAACTAGAGGGAGGAACAGAAAATACAATGTAAGAGTACAGGGCAGAATGTAAATAAATGAGCCCAGGGTTCACATATTCCTCACACTGGATTCCCCTTTTATTACTATGAACAGCTACACCACAGCACCCAAAACAGCACACTCTCAAAGAATTAACCAAAAATAGCATCTGTGATTGTCATTCTGAGATGATGCACCATCTAGGTCTATATGCTGGAATAGTGAGTGGTTCACTGTAAATGTTACTCCTGGCTTTGTGCTTTTTCCAACTAGCTCTCACAGTCTTACATCAGAATTAGACGTTCATCCATGTTTCTCAACTTTCAAAGTTGTTCCAATTTCCATGTCATCTCCCAATGTCCTCAGATATGGATGGGCGTCCAATACTGAATACTCACCTTCTCCTTGTATCAACCTGGTTCTCTTCCTTTATCCATCTCCCCTCTCTGTATTTCATCTGTTTCTCCCCTCTCTATCCATTCTCTTGCCAAGTATTTTCCTTCATGTTCCTCTGCCTCTTTTCACACTCTATACTTGCCCTTGCTATCATCGATTGATTCCTAACACAGACCAGTGAGCTCAGAGGGCATTTGAACTCAAAGACAAAAGATAAATTCTGGTCATTGTACAGCCAAAGGAACCAAACATCCATCAAGCCTATGGAGACCAGAGAACCAGTTTTGAACTACTGTAATGAAAATAAAATAAAAAGTTGAACCTATACCCTTCCTTAGTAAATGTAAATACTCAGTAACAGTCATTACTTTGTAGAAAGGATTCTGTACAGTCATTTCTCACATCTATTTCACTGTGTTTTTGCACTTCTTAAATACAACACCATCAAACAATAAGCGCTAACTGTTGACCAGAGGCTCTGTAGCATCTGTTGAAAGTGCTGGTATTGAATAATTCAGCATCAAACATGAATTAGCCTGAGTGCTTTGCTTTCTCTGTCTCTGTCTCTGGCAGATGCTGTTCCCACACAACTGATGAGGCTTGGATTGGGGCTCTGTCTGAATTTGTTCAGCCCCGCTGGTCATTGTACTGTGAGAATGTGTGTGTGCGCGCGTGTGCATAGTAAGGACTCAAACACTGCAGTGACCACAGGCTCATTTCACTGATATATGACATAAGGAAGAATACTTTATACACAACAATGGTAATACCATTCCCACCTTGAAGCCATAATCAACCTTTCCCTAACTGTAAATCCTTTATTGATACAGGGTGGGTCACCATTGAGACCAGGGTCTCATTTGCAAAGGAGCCCTGTGAACATGAGCATACAATAAATAATATCAATACAGAAAATATAACAAGATTCATCAAAACAAACAACTCTCACATATCACCTCCCTTGAACTCCACCTAAACTGTCTAATGGAGACCAGCGAGTCTTATTTCAAGGTGGCCTGAAGGCTATTCAATGAGCTGGGGGCATAAAAACTAAAAGCATTTTTCCCCCAGGTCAGTGGAGAAATGCGGGACCTCCAGAATGCAGCAAGTCCAGAGAGCGGGTCTGAAAATGTCTGTATCTCCAGTTAATACGTGAGCTGAGGTAGTGGGGGATTCTCTGAAGAACTGCATAATATACAAAAAGTAGATAAATGCTGGGCCCTTCTGGTAGTCAGAGACTTCTAGCCAACAGAACTATACAAAATGCAGTGATGTGTATGAAAATTGTCCCCAGTGATAAAACACAGTGCTGAGTGAATGTAAAGGTTTTAAAGCAGAGGCTGTCGCATGAAGATTATATCACCATAATCAAGTACTGAGAGAAGTGTTGCTTGAACCATCTTCCTTCTACTTTCCAAAGTGAGGCAGAATTTATTTATATAAAACAATCTTAATTCTCAACTTTTTTTGGTCAGTTTTTCAATGTCTATTTTAAAAGAGAGCTTATCCTCAATCCAAATATCCAAGTACTTATAACGTGGAACTTGCTCAATTTGGGATCCCTTCAATGTGCAAATACGCAGGTCCTCAGGGTTAATATTACACGACCTAGAGAACAACAAAAACTTGGTTTCATTAGCATTTAGCACTAGTTTAAGATCAGTAAGCGAATTTTGAACTGAGTCAAAACCATGCTGAAGGTCATGAATGGGCTCTATACTGAGGAGGCACATGAGTAAATAACTATCATCCACGTAGAGATGAATGTTACAGCTTTGAACAGATATTATTTATATAAATATTGAAGAGAACAGGGCTCAAAATCGACCCTTACGGCACACCTTTTGTAATATTGAGGATACTAGATATACCATCAGTATCAGTAAGCACCCATTGTGCCCTGTCAGTTAGATAGCACTAGAACCAATTGCAAGATGCCTGATCTTGCTCTATTTCAGACAATCATGAACAAGTAAGAAGTGGTCAACCGTATCAAAAGCCTTCGACAGGTCAATAAATAAGGAAACACAATGATTTTTATGGTCTAAACAATACAGACAAGCGTAGCCGCTGGAAAAGTGCTAAAACCAGATTGGTGCTCATTAAAACAGAATGAGAAGTTTAAAAGTTCTAATCTGAGCATTGGCCAGGGACTCTACACTACAGCACAGAAGAGCACAGTGTAGTTCTGTGGTCAGTGTTATCTGCTGGTCGACAAAACCCACTGCTTTTCTCTTTCTCCACCTATCGCTGTACTCTCATGTGACACATATTCTAGAAATGTTACAATTTCCATGCCGGATCAAATTACTCCGCTACAAAGACTCTGTCCATTCCATGCTCAATTGTATCCAAGAGAAAACATGATTTATTCCCTGAGGGGTTGTCGTCCACAAAAGGCAGCTTTTGTCCATGCAGTGATAGAGAAGTTTGTGTCTGAGACAAACTCAAAACCAGGTAATGATATAGCCTAAAAATGTCCAATCAATTGAGTCAGTCTGGTGAAGAGCAGGGCATGATAGATGTAAAGCAGAATGGACCCAGCTCTCTATTCAACATGACTATCAAGGACCAGCGAATAAGGTGGTACAAATATTTACAAAAATAAACATCTATTAATAGGGATGGACTTTTAAAGCTGTCAAATACTAGGAAGAACTAGGATCACAGAATCAAATTGAAAAGCAATCTCTTCATATGTAAAATAGAAACAAAGACTAACCAAATAAATGCTGAAAAATTGGATGCCATTGTGTGAGACATCCTGAGTGTTGTGCAACACAAACACCTGGGAGTAATAGATAAGGAGGTAGCTGGAGAGACCGAATGCATTCTTCTCCAAGCATGAATGTCTCTGATCCCCCCCAGAGGGAGCTGACTGTGGAGGAGTGTCTGCTCTGTGATTATCATCGATCTGCCCTCAACACAGCCCATTTCCAGCCCCGGTCGGGACACAGGGCCAGGCTCCGACTGGCTGACTCTGCCCACAAAGAGAGGCCTATATCTGGGGACCAAGGATGCCACGAGTGGGTGGTAGAACCAGGGTTTTAAACGTACAAGGTGAAATGATCAAATATAGGCCTATAGTCTGCCCTCAACACATCCCATTTCCAGTCTCAGTCAGGACACAGGGTCAGACTCCGACTAGCTGACTCTGCCCACAAATAGAAGCTTTTTCTGGGGACCAAGGACACCAAGAGTGGGTGGTAGAACCAGGGTTTTAGAAGCACATGTTCAAATGATCAAATATAGGTCTAGAGTCTAAATAATGTTCAAATTATACAAAAGTCATCATCTTGCATCGCTCTAACACAGACGGCTAGTCAAATATTATGGTGCGAGTGCAAATTATTTTTATTTTCTCCCTCCGCCTTGTGGTACAACAGATCAATTGAGAAGCCAATAACACATGAAATATGTAAAGGAAAACCTACAAGACAAACAGTCTTGCTTTAGTAGTGCTACTGATGGGATAGTGGCGGGTGGTTAGCTACAAATGAAGCTGAGGTAGACAGAGGCCAGATGGGGGTAGGGTGTGTGTGGGGAGGGCGGGTAGGGTGTGTGGGGAGGGAGGGTAGGGTGTGTGTAGGGAGGGAGGGTAGGGTGTGTGTAGGGAGGGAGGGTAGGGTGTGTGTGGGGAGGGAAGGTAGGGTATGTGTGGGGAGGGAGGGTAGGGTGTGTGTGGGGAGGGAGCGTGTGTGTGGGGAGGGAGGGTAGGGTGTGTGTGGGGAGGGAGCGTGTGTGTGGGGAGGGAGCGTGTGTGTGGGGAGGGAGGGTAGGGTGTGTGTGGGGAGAGAAGGTGTGTGTGGGGAGGGAGGGTGTGTGTGGGGAGGGAGGGTAGGGTGTGTGTAGGGAGGGAGGGTAGGGTGTGTGTAGGGAGGGAGGGTAGGGTGTGTGTAGGGAGGGAGGGTAGGGTGTGTGTGGGGAGGGAAGGTAGGGTATGTGTGGGGAGGGAAGGTAGGGTATGTGTGGGGAGGGAGGTTAGGGTGTGTGTGGGGAGGGAGCGTGTGTGTGGGGAGGGAGGGTAGGGTGTGTGTGGGGAGGGAGCGTGTGTGTGGGGAGGGAGGGTAGGGTGTGTGTGGGGAAGGAGGGAAGGTACTGTATGTGTGTGGAGGGAGGGTAGGTGTAGGGAGGGAGGGGAGGGTGTGTGTGGGGAGGGAAGGTAGGGTGTGTGTGGGGAGGGAGGGAGGAAAGGTAGGGTATGTGTGGGGAGGGAGGATAGGGTATGTGTGGGGAGGGAGGGTGTGTGGGGAGGGGGTGGATAGAGTTGCCTCTACCAATGCAGGCACATAGAATGTGTCCCATGGGTCAGAATACTGGTGTGAGGGACAGTATAACTACAACAGGAGGGGTTATTAGAGAGGTGAGGGTATGGGACTATCATGTTCTGTACACACAAACACACACACACACACACTAGAGCGGAGGGGTTTGGCTGGAGAGTGAGGGGGATGGGGTAGCATGGTCGAGGGTGTTTGTGTGTTTGGGGCTGGGCCAGCATGTTTAGCAGCCTGATGGAGGAGGCCTTGATACACCGTGGGGGATTAATGCTTGTGATGATGGTGGGGCAGGGGGAAGAAAGGGAAGCTTACAACACAAGCATCGGTGCACATGCCCTGCTTCTATCGTTGGTGGGTGCTGATGAATGGCCCCAAGATCTGGGATTTTACTTTCTGTATGGGTGTGTGTGTGTGTGTGCGTGCGTGCGTGCGTGTGTATGAGCGAGTGCATATGGAGGACAGTCCTTGTAAGAGAGAAGAGGAGAGGGGGTTTCAGGGTGAGTGGAGAAGGGGGGGGGGGTTGGGGGACCCGTGCCGGGAAGCGCAGGCAGACAGGCTGTGGGGGAGGAGGTGGGTTTAGCTGGTAGATACTGTTGATGGGGGTTCATCACTGAATTAATGTGTGTGTGTGTGTGTGTGTGTGTGTGTGTGTGTGTGTGTGTGTGTGTGTGTGTGTGTGTGTGTGTGTGTGTGAGCTCATCTCTTCAAATGCAGAACATCCTTATGGTACTTCAGCAGCCCCCTCCTAATGCCTTCCTCCAGCTCTTTATTCCCCATTTCTAGTCATTTCCTCTACCCCATTTTCTACTCTCAGTTCACTACCGCACCCGTACTTCTCTTTGCTTCACCTCTTCCTCCTTCCTCATCTTTTCACCTTTCCATTCTTCTCCTGTCCTGCCTTCTCATCTCCTCAGCATCCCTCCTTTCTCCTCTCCTTTCTTGCCCCCATCATGTCCGACCCTGGGCACATCATTATAGGATTATGCCAAGACTTCATGTTTGTATTTTCACTCTTCAGAGAAAATGTCCGGAAGCTGTTGTCTTAATAAATGACAAGAAAAAAGACAAGATGTAGAATCTTGCAGTTGAAGCTCTCTCATGTAGACAGAAATCTGCTACACCTCACGCCAAACTTACATCAGAGATCCAGAGTTTATGCGCACACGGCATCAGCATCTCCTGCTCAATACAGCCTCTACAAGACAGAGTGATGATAGCAGCAACAGAATAACAACGTACCACGGAGCAGAGAGAAGAGAGGAGATAAAAGAAGAAAGAAGAGGACGCCAATCACCTTCAAATGACCTTAAGGCCTAGCAACATCGCGCTCTCCCTCACTGTCCATCTCCGAGGCAAGACCCAGAACATGGCGGATTTTGATAACAACATGAAAGCCACACAATAGACAATTGTTTACGGTAACATATTCTGTGTTCTATTCCACTACACCAGAACCAATTCTAGTCACTTCCAATCTCTAGTGTACCACAGAGAATACATGGGTTATGGCGTACCATCCCAGTAGGACAAACACACAAGTCTGGTGTAGATCCAGTTACATCTTTACTGGTAAATCCCCCCAGCACTCAGCTCGCCAGGACCCCTCAGACGACTGAGCCGCTCGATCGATAATTAAAATGATCCCTATTACAGCGTCTCACAGGCCGCTTGGAGACTGAATATATTGCAGTGAGATAGATAGCCATATACAGAATAGGGTGATGTATTGTAGATTGAAGGACTGAGGAACAGCATTTCAAGGACCATGGGTAACAGTCTACTGTTCGTTGTAAAGAAATGGCTAAAGGCCTTTGGAGGTGCCAGCATATTGAATGCAACTGAACAAAAGCAATCAATGATGAGATCAAATAAAGGGTTTCCTTCGTTTTAACCAGAATTGTTTAAGTACACTAGCACAGTAGGGTATTTCTGAAAAGCAGTGCTGGACAGAGGTTTGTGTGCCTGTGGGGCAGTTTCAGTTTAGCAGTTTAGCATTTAGTTTGATGAGTGTCCTGCCCATTTGACTGATGAGGGCTTTCTCTTGGTCACAATTGCCCCCCTGGGACTGGTCCTCGATCAGCCACAACACACACAGCAATTCTCCTTTAGCGGGTTAAGGATGGACCATTCTCTCTCTCTACACATATTATAGTCTCTTGTGGGAGGGGGAGGGGGACAGAGAGGAACGAATGCTCGTTCTGCCTTTGTTTCGCTTGTCCCAAAACAGAGAGAAATGTGTGCGAGTAAAGGCATCAGCATGGTTCAGTTTGTACTGAATAGTACTTTGTCCATTTTGAGACGCCGTAGACAGAAAATAGTCAGAATTAATCTAAAATAACTCAAGAAATCTGTCATTCATTTTGATGTTTTGGCCGAAGAGATCTTAGTTGTGCAATTTTACATATATCTAAGATATTTGGTAGTATATCTCAATTAAAAAATGTGCATGAAAATGAGTCATCTCTCGTTGAATGACAACAAACACTTTATTGAAGAATCTCGACTTTTGACCAATCACTGACGAAGTCCAAAACGAACAAAAACGTCACAAAACGTCATCATAATATATGCAAAAACACTGTTTCGGCATGCGGACGACTTAAGAGAGTGTCACGTCCTGATCGGTTTCACCTGTCCTTGTGCTTGTCTCCACCCCCCTCCAGGTGTCACCCATCTTCCCAATTATCCCCTGTGTATTTTTACATGTGTTCTCTGTCTGTTTGTTGCCAGTTCGTCTTGTTCGTTCAAGCTTACCAGCATTTTTCCTGTCAGCACCTATCGTTTCACAGCCTCTCTTTGCTAGTCCTCCCGGATTTGACCTTTGCCTGTCCTGACCCTGTACCCGCCAGCCTGACCCTGAGCCTGCCTGCTGTCCTGTACCTTTGCTCCACCTCTGGATTACTGAACCCTGCCTGTCCCTGACCCTGCCGGATGTACTGTACCTTTGCCTTACCCTGGATTTCCGACCCCTGCCTGACTTGACCAGTCTTTGCTTGCCCCGTTTGCTACAATATACAGTGTTACTTTGACAGTCTGCATCTGGGTCTTACCTTGATTCCTGATAGAGACAGAGAGGGGATTGGAGACTTGTGCTACACGCTACACGTGCTTAGTCTGGTAAGAGGAGGATGAGTGCCTCCAGTCGGCCCTCAAGACTGCTTCCTCCTCTCCTTCTCCTCTCTAACACCTACAGCAGTTTCTTCTTACTACTGTTGCTGTAGCCAAGCTCTTGGGGAATCCGCAAGCTTTTTGCTATGTCTCAGAGATAATAACAATTTAAGTAAAGGTGGTATGATAACCTGTATGATAAGGAAACAGTGACCCCTCTCCTACCTCCTTAGCTCCTAGTGCCAGCTCTGGGCTTGAATACCCTGACCTCTCCCCTGATCCCCCTCACTGTGTGTGTCAGTAGGTGTTCTTTCCACTGGCAGGCTACCAATACCTCCATGGACAGCAGCTCCTTCTAGGGTGAGGAAGGTTAGTGGTCCCCTCTGCCAAAAGCAATCCTCCAGACACCTCCACTCCATTAGGCCCGTACAGCACTGAGTGAAGGCTGATAAGAGAGGCAGGCGGGCTCCTCAGTCAGCAAATTTCCTTTATCTCGCCTCCTCTCTCACTACTTCTTTCTCTATCTCCTAATCTTTCTCTCGCTCCTTCTCTTTTTCTCTCTCCCCCACTCGTTCCTTCTCTTTCTCTCTCCCATCGGGTATTGTTGGAGGGCCACCAGACAGTAGTAAACGATGCAGGCCAAGCTCAGCCAAGCCCATCAGGTACTTAAGCAATAAGGAACAAGAGGGTGTGGTATAGCCAATATACCACGACTAAGGGCGGTTATTTCGCACGGCGCAACGCAGAGTGCCTGGATACAGCTATTAGCCATGGTATATTGGCCATATACCACAAACTCCCGAGGTGCCTTATTGCGATTATAAACTGGTAACCAACGTAATCAGAGCAGTAAAAACACATGTTTTGTCATACCCGTGGTATACTGTCTGATATACCATGGCTGTCAGCCAATCAGCATTCAGGGCTCGAACCAACCAGTTTATAATGTAGAATAGAACAGGATCTGAGATTGCGTTTCTACACAACAGTATTAGCCAGTCTAAGGTTTGAGGGTCCTGTGTATTTGTTATGAGGGTCCTCTGTGTCTCAGTTGGTAGAGCATGGAGCTTACAACGCCAGGGTTGTGGGTTTGATTCTCACAGTGGAACAGTACAAAAAATGAAAAATGTATGCACTCACTACTGTATAAGAGTGTCTTGTAAATTACAAAAATGCAAATGTAAAATTAGATGTGCATTAAACACATTTCCATTTCTACCTATCAACAAAAGGAGCATGTGAGGTGTCTGTGCATTTCTTTGTGAGAGAGAGAGCGAGAGAAGCATGAGGACAGGAGGAAGGACACAGCTCAGAGGAGAAAAGGGAAACTGATTATCTGAATGGAGCGTGCTATACTTGCAGGCAATCAATAAATGGAGAAGAGCTCCCTCAGCCCGACATGAAATATGAGTCTCTATAATAATAATAATAATCCTAATAATATCCCTCATGGACATCAGGAACACACACACACACGCACATGCACACAAAGATAATGTACACAATCAAGTAAATTAAAATCAGTCACCTTTAAGGTTTTTGTTCAACAATAATATTTTCATAGATGTAAAAAATACATTGTCAATGTTGTGGTCAAATAACAATCTATTGTTCATAAATAGAAGCGACTGCCCATTAACACAAAGACAATAAATGTCAGTCCTATTGAATAGATCTCCTGGGTGAAATAATTGCATCCAGTAAACATCAAGCAGTGGATGCTTTACTTCCAGCAAGACATTCTCTAGCTATTTATGACTTCAACTTATTTGTCCAGAAAAACCAGTACCATGTGCATATAGCAGATAAAAGAGCAAGCATTAACCCACGTGTATTCTCCTCCATCATATGGAAAGCTTTTCCATCAATAAATAACAGAAATATGCATTATATATGGACGCCTGTGTATCCAGCTGCACACAGATGCTCTCGACTGGACCACAACATAACCACATGCCCGGAACAGTACAGAACTCTTTGGATCACTAATGAACCAGGAGTAGTTTGGATCAGTACCATACCCCTGTCCATTTGATAAGCTGTAAGATCAAGGTTTTTGAATCCGCACACTGAGAGATGCTGATTTTGGAGTATAACAGTGGCGGTGATGCTGTAGTATTTAGGGGAGCCCCGTGTTTAGCTGTAGATTAGACAATAGTGTTAGACAGCATAAGGACCAGATGCCAAGTACGACCTTACCACTACGCACCACGAACAAGGCCCCAGGCTGATGCTTAACTAACAGGTGAAATTCAACAAGGTTACGTGCACGCGAGCGCACACACACACTACATTGAATGCATGGCAGCTTAGCGACATGAGAGAATTGTGTGTGTGTGCTGCCCATATGAACACAATGGGGATGTGGCTGAGCAGGGAGTCTCGCTCCAGTGAAAGTACCTTTCTCTTTTGTTCCCGGGACGCTAGTTTCTTAATTCTCCTTTTCTTTTCTTTCTCATCCTCGATAGCATTGACATCCACGTCCCGGTTCTTCTTCAATGCGGAGGCTGCGTGAGCCATGGCGGAATACAAAAAAACGGTAGAAATCCCAGGGAAGTGGAAGCCAACGATCTCAGAGAAAAAGATAAGGAAAGGGAAAAAGAGTTCCGTCCTGCTGACAAGGAGAGTGTCGGAGGATAAGGGTAGGCAGGAGAAAAGATGAGAAAACGTCTCCTCCTGTTTCTGTGTCAACCTCTGTCAGTGTAGAATCCAGGAGCAAGAGAGCCACGAGCATCACCAGGCACAGAGGTGGAGAGAAGAGAAACGGTTACTACGGTAACCACGCTCTGTTTCTAGCCGTCCTCTTCACGTTCCCCTCCTGGTCCATGGCGGTACCTGGGCCGGTGCTCCGCGTGGATCTGTGTGTGTGTGTGTGTGTGAGAGAGCAAGAGAGTGTGAGTGTCTGTGTGTATGAATGGAGTGTGAGGGAGCCAGCTGGGGTAGGCAGGGAGGGGGGGATAGAGGGAGTGTGAGGGATCGTACGGCTATGAGTCTCTCTCTCTGTGTGTGTGTGTGTGTGTGTGTGTGTGTGTGTGTGTGTGTGTGTGTGTGTGTGTGTGTGTGTGTGTGTGTGTGTGTGTGTGTGTGTGTGTGTGTGTGTGTGTGTGTGTGTGTGTGTGTGTGTGTGTGTGTGTGTGTGTGTGTGTGTGTGTGTGTACGTACTTCTCCCCCACCCACCAGCTGGAAGTGCCCAAGTGAGAGATGGGATGGGGGAGAAAGTGTAGAGGACGGACTGAAGGGGGAGGTTGGATGGTGCTGATGGTAATTTTCTGTCTCTCTCTCTCTCACACACTCACACACAGGTGGGAAGGGAAGAGGCAAAATACCGATCCATCCTTTTTTTCCTATAAAATCTGTTATTGTACAACAGACGGCTGATCCTATAACTTTGGAATACTAATTGCTGACTGTGTCTATTAAAGAATGACAACTTCCATTGGGTCATACATTATGAAAAAAAGTAGAAAAGGTCCTGCTGAGTACTGACACAATAATGCTAATGCTGAGAGGATACTGACATACTAATGCTGAGAGGAAACTGACATACTAATGCTGAGAGGAAACTGACATACTAATGCTGAAAGGAAACTGACATACTAATGCTGATGCTGAAAGGAAACTGACATACTAATGCTAATGCTGAAAGGAAACTGACATACTAATGCTGAAAGGAAACTGACATACTAATGCTAATGCTGTGAGGAAACTGACATACTAATAATGAGAGGAAATTGACATAATAATGCTAATACTGAGGGGAAACTGACATAATAATGCTGAGAGGAAACGGACATAATAATGCTGAAAGGAAACTGACATACTAATGCTGAAAGGAAACTGACATACTAATGCTAATGCTGTGAGGAAACTGACATACTAATGCTAATGCTGAGAGGAAACTGACATCCTAATAATGAGAGGAAATTGACATAATAATGCTAATACTGAGGGGAAACTGACATAATAATGCGAACGATGAGAGGAAACTGACAGAATATGCTAATGCTGAGAGGATACTGACATAATAATGCTGAGAGAAAACTGACATACTAATGCTGCAAGGAAACTGACATAATAATGCTAATCCTGAGAGGAAACTGACGGAATATGCTAATGTTGTGAGGAAACTGACATACTAATGCTGAGAGGAACCGGACATACTAATGCGAATGCTGAAAGGAAACTGACATAATAATGCTGAGAGGAAACGGACATAATAATGCTGAAAGGAAACTGACATACTAATGCTGAAAGGAAACTGACATACTAATGCTTATGCTGAAAGGAAACTGACATACTAATGCTAATGCTGAGAGGAAACGGACATCCTAATAATGAGAGGAAATTGACATAATAATGCTAATACTGAGGGGAAACTGACATAATAATGCGAACGCTGAGAGGAAACTGACAAAATATGCTGCAAGGAAACTGACATAATAATGCTGAGAGGAAACGGACATAATAATGCTGAAAGGAAACTGACATACTAATGCTACAAGGAAACTGACATACTAATGCTAATGCTGAGAGGAAACTGACGTACTAATGTCGTGAGGAAACTGACATATTAATGCTAATGCTGGGAGGAAACAGATATTCTAATGCAAATGCTGAGAGGAAACTGACATACTAATGCTGAAAGGAAACTGAAGTACTAATGCTAATGCTGAGAGGAAACTGACATACTAATGCAAATGCTGAAAGAAAATTGATATACAAATGCTGAGAGGAAACTGACAGACTAATGCTGAGAGGAAATTGACATAATAATGCTAATGCTGAGAGGAAACTGACATACTAATGCTGAAAAGAAACTGACATACTAATGCTAGTGCTGAAAGAAAATTGATATACAAATGCTGAGAGGAAACTGACAGACTAATGCTGAGAGGAAATTGACATAATAATGCTAATGCTGAGAGGAAACTGACATACTAATGCTAAGAGGAAACTGACTTACTAATGCTACTGTTGAGAGGAAACTGACATACTAATGCTGAGAGGAAACTGACATACTAATGCTAATGCTAAGAGGAAACTGACATACTAATGCTGAGAGGAAACTGACATAATGCTACTGTTGAGAGGAAACTGACATACTAATGCTGAGAGGAAACTGACATACTAATGCTAAGAGGAAACTGACATACTAATGCTGAGAGGAAACTGACATACTAATGCTAATGCTGAGAGGAAACTGACATACTAATGCTAATGCTAAGAGGAAACTGACATACTAATGCTAATGCTAAGAGGAAACTGACATACTAATGCTAAGAGGAAACTGACATACTAATGCTGAGAGGAAACTGACATACTAATGCTGAGAGGAAACTAACATACTAATGCTGAGAGGAAACTGACATACTAATGCTGATGCTGAGAGGAAACTGACATACTAATGCTGAGAGGAAACTGACATACTAATGTTAAGAGAAAACTTACATACTAATGCTAATAGGAAACAAATGAATGAAAGCAGTTAACTACATCAGTTAATCAAATGTGCTTATAAAATAGCTGAGATTCTCTGTCCCTATACTGTGGTCATTATTTCATCTGAGGCCAGTGACATTTTGATGGAGGGGTCAAATGGTATCAGGGGGCCATTTGTTTCACCAAATCGCATGGCTCTTTGTTTAAAAAGACCGAGAGGAAGAGGGAGGGAGAGAAAAGGAATAAAAGAAGAGGATATCCAGAGTAGTGTAAGAAACGACAATAGACTGGGTTAGATTTTTCAGGGATCAAAAAGAGTGAGTGAGAGAGAGAGTACAGTCACATCTTATTTACAATGTTATTCACGTCCGTTGCTCACGTCAAACATGGCAACGTGGAAAAGGAACGGCCATCTTTTTTTTCTGTCTGTGCTTCAGCACCTGAGTAGCTGCATGGGTCTTGCGCCGCAGGCGCATGCCTGGCTGTTTCTGCCTCTGCTTTGTGTGTGTGACCGTATGTGTATTCGAGAGGACGAGTAGAAGAGAGAGAAAAGGATCACCCCTCTTTCTTGTCAAGGAAAAAGCTGCCACACACAAGGGACACAGAACAGGTTTATTCTCCAGACACCAGCCATGTAACGATATGAGCGTGAAATCTATTTTTCTTTCATCCCTTTTAAATGTTTTTATTTTTAAACAGCAACGCAGACACCAGTTTCAGGGGCGGGGCCCTCACTCCCCATCATGCATCAGGGGGTGTCAAATGATCATGTTGTTGCTAGGTGAGGACCAATGGTGTTGCTCGGGGAGGCTGGTGGTTGAGGAGCACAGAAAGGTAACAACACTAGTTGGGGATTGCATTTAGGAAAGGACAAGACAACCAACCGCTATTCCTAAAAATCATGTCTCAAAATAAAATGTTTCTCAATGGAGAAGAAAAGATAATCCATACAATGAAAACCTTGCGCTGGAATGATATATGAAACATAAATAACATTTGTACGGATATTTTGTAATATAGCCTTTCAGTATGTAATAATACAGCGTAAAGAGGAATATTGCTAAATGCTTGCTAAATGCAATGCTTGCTAAATGCTTGCTAAAAGTCAATAACTGAACTTAATGTTGTATTAGCCTACATTTCACAACCATCGACAATGACAGCATCCATAACCATTACACAGACCCGTATTCAGTGGTCAAAGTCACACATAAGGGCTCCAATAATCCCAATTAGTTTATAGTTGGCATCAGACTAAATGTGTCCAGACTAAAACAACCTTGGACAGAGCTGGGTTGATTCCAGGAATGGACTTTTAAAAGGCCCATTTCACCTTCGTTCCAGGCAGCAAGCCATATCAATACAGCTACTGAACTGAAGAGTTTTAATAGGACAGTAAACGACTAAACAAAAATACAGGAAATACTTGTTGCTTTGTGGATAATCAATGATGCCATGTTTTGCCAGGTTAACTAGAAGTTATAAACAGCTAAATATCTCTATGACAGAAAACATAAATTTGATGTACAGAAAACCTTTAAAGAATAATTTGAAGAAAATCTCTTGATTTGAACATAAGGAAAGCCACTGCTATAAATGAGTCTGCATATTTTTACAGCCCTCCTTGGCAACATTAGTATGGATCTCAAATGAAAGTGTCCAGCTGAAGTACTAGTTGCACCCCCATTGATGAGCTAGACACAATTTGTGCCAGCCTGTCATTTAGTATGGGTTAAGCCAATATGTTAGACCATCTAGGCTTACCGGAACATGCACCTCAGTGAGTGACAGCAGTGTTTAGGCCGTAGCTTGCTTTCCCCCTTTTTTCGATTAATAATGAATGCGTGCGATTACTCCCCTGGGTGTAACAGAAGCCTTCCCTGTTCCCTGTTTTCAGTCGCATTGACCTTTTGACCTCCACAGCCACAACATTTTGTCCTGGTTGACACCAAGCCCACAGGCTAAGATAAAGCCAACAACACTGTGCATCTGTTAGAGACTGAAGTAGGTCGAACTGAGGTTAAGAGACATTCTCTAAATAGAAAGTGGTGCTGACACTGTTCAAAGGCAGAAAGTTTGTTTCTGACACTGAATACGTTCACAAGGTCTAATTGAAGGAAGAAAGGGTCATTGTTCTCTGGTCTAATGCCAGAACTCTTAAAGCACAGACCTACAGGTTGATAACTGGCACATTTACACATGTTCCATTAGTCAAATCAAATCAAATCAAATCAAATCAAATTTTATTAGTCACATACACATGGTTAGCAGATGTTAATGCGAGTGTAGCGAAATGCTTGTGCTTCTAGTTCCGACAATGCAGTAATAACCAACAGTAATCTAACCTAACAATTCCACACTACTACCTTACACACACACACAAGTGTAAGGGATAAAGAATATGTACATAAAGATATATGGATGAGTGGTGGTACAGAACGGCATGGCAGATGCAGTAGATGGTATAGAGTACGGTATATACATATGAGATGAGTACTGTAGGGTATGTAAACATAAATAGGCATAGTTTAAAGTGGCTAGTGGTACATGTATTGCATAAAGATGGCAAGATGCAGTAGATGATATAGAGTACAGTATATATACATATGAGATGGGTAATGTAGGGTATGTAAACATTGTATTAAGTGGCATTGCTTAAAGTGGCTAGTGGTACATTTTTACATAATTTCCATCAATTCCCATTTTTAAAGTGGCTGGAGTTGAGTCAGTATGTTGGCAGCGGCCGCTAAATGTTAGTGGTGGCTGTTTAACAGTCTGATGGCCTTGAGATAGAAGCTGTTTTTCAGTCTCTCGGTCCCTGCTTTGATGCACCTGTACTGACCTCGCCTTCTGGATGATAGCGGGGTGAACAGGCAGTGGCTTGGGTGGTTGTTGTCCTTGATGATCTTTATGGCCTTCCTGTGACATCGGGTGGTGTAGGTGTCCTGGAGGGCAGGTAGTTTGCCCCTGGTGATGCGTTCTGCAGACCTCACTACCCTCTGGAGAGCCTTACGGTTGTGGGCGGAGCAGTTGCCGTACCAGGCGGTGATACAGCCCGACAGGATGCTCTCGATTGTGCATCTGTAGAAGTTTGTGAGTGCTTTTGGTGACAAGCCGAATTTCTTCAGCCTCCTGAGGTTGAAGAGGCGCTGCTGCGCCTTCTTCACAACGCTGTCTGTGTGGGTGGACCAGTTCAGTTTGTCCGTGATGTGTACACCGAGGAACTTAAAACTTTCCACCTTCTCCACTACTGACCCGTCGATGTGGATAGGGGGGTGCTCCCTCTGCTGTTTCCTGAAGTCCACAATCATCTCCTTTGTTTTGTTGACGTTGAGTATGAGGTTATTTTCCTGACACCACACTCCGAGGGCCCTCACCTCCTCCCTGTAGGCCGTCTCGTCGTTGTTGGTGATCAAGCCTACCACTGTAGTGTCATCCGCAAACTTGATGATTGAGTTGGAGGCGTGCATGGCCACGCAGTCGTGGGTGAACAGGGAGTACAGGAGAGGGCTCAGAACGCACCCTTGTGGGGCCCCAGTGTTGAGGATCAGCGGGGTGGAGATGTTGTTACCTACCCTCACCACCTGGGGGCGGCCCGTCAGGAAGTCCAGGACCCAGTTGCACAGGGCGGGGTCGAGACCCAGGGTCTCGAGCTTGATGACGAGTTTGGAGGGTACTATGGTGTTAAATGCTGAGCTGTAATCGATGAACAGCATTCTCACATGGGTATTCCTCTTGTCCAGATGGGTTAGGGCAGTGTGCAGTGTGGTTGCGATTGCGTCGTCTGTGGACCTATTGGGTCGGTAAGCAAATTGGAGTGGGTCTAGGGTGTCCGGTAGGGTGGAGGTGATATGGTCCTTGACTAGTCTCTCAAAGCACTTCATGATGACGGAAGTGAGTGCTACGGGGCGGTAGTCGTTTAGCTCAGTTACCTTAGCTTTCTTGGGAACAGGAACAATGGTGGCCCTCTTGAAGCATGTGGGAACAGCAGACTGGGATAAGGATTGATTGAATATGTCCGTAAACACACCAGCCAGCTGGTCTGCGCATGCTCTGAGGACGCGGCTGGGAATGCCGTCTGGGCCTGCAGCCTTGCGAGGGTTAACACGTTTAAATGTTTTACTCACCTCGGCTGCAGTGAAGGAGAGCCCGCAGGTTTTGGTAGGGGGCCGTGTCAGTGGCACTGTATTGTCCTCAAAGCGGGCAAAAAAGTTGTTTAGCCTGTCTGGGAGCAAGACATCCTGGTCCTCGACGGGGCTGGTTTTCTTTTTGTAATCCGTGATTGACTGTAGACCCTGCCACATACCTCTTGTGTCTGAGCTGTTGAATTTCGACTCGATTTTGTCTCTGTACTGAGACTTGGCCTGTTTGATTGCCTTGCGGAGAGAATAGCTACACTGTTTGTATTCGGTCATGCTTCCGGTCACCTTGCCCTGGTTAAAAGCAGTGGTTCGCGCTTTCAGTTTCACGCGAATGCTGCCGTCAATCCACGGTTTCTGGTTTGGGAATGTTTTTATCGTTGCTGTGGGTACGACATCGTCAATGCACTTCCTAATGAACTCGCTCACCGAATCAGCATAATCGTCAATATTGTTGTTGGACGCGATGCGGAACATATTCCAATCTGCGTGATCGAAGCAGTCTTGAAGCGTGGATTCAGATTGGTCGGACCAGCGTTGAACAGACCTGAGCGCGGGAGCTTGTTGTTTGAGTTTTTGTTTGTAGGCTGGAATCAACAAAATGGAGTCGTGGTCAGCTTTTCCGAAAGGGGGGCGGGGGAGGGCCTTATAAGCGTCGCGGAAATTAGTGTAACAATGGTCTAGTGTTTTTCCAGCCCTGGTAGCACAATCGATATGCTGATAGTCCTTTACCATGACAGGTTTCCTTTGTCTCCAGAGGGAAATTATCTATCAGGATTGTGATAACTCTATTGCACAACCTGTGCAGAGCCGACAGAAAATGTGTGGCGAGACAACATTTACACCACTTTCAAAGCAGCAGCAACAAACTTGTTTACCAGACATATTCAATAGTTCACCTCATAGAAAAACTGAGAAAAATTGAAAAGAAAGCAGATGTTTCTTATTGGACAAGTTGACATTGTACCCTCCTCAATTTCAGCCCTTTTGTCTCTGTTTTGTCTAGTGAATAGAACCCTGGCTGCAGTCCAAACACTTAAAAGACACACCCTATCACCTCAGCCCTCAAAATAAGTGGACACTTCTGATGACGTATCATGACGCCTGACGAGTATACACTTGCAGGGTAAGGAGCGAGGGAGGAAGGAATGATTTTAAATGGACCGCCCTTGCCCAGAAATTCGTCACTTGTTAATTGTGTTTTCAGCCACCGGTAGCTTGTGGGTGCTTTATATGCGCTACAGTCAATTATGATTGCATGTCTACTTACATTAAATATATAATTATTAATATACGCATACTGTATGATAGCTAGCAAATGAATTAGCTAAATAACGTTAGCCTGCCTAGCTGGAACTTCTGATAAAGGAAAATGTTTTATTTCTACAATTTCCAAAAGCTAACCAAACAAAAACATAATTACTTTTACGAGACATGTTTATGCTACTAAATGCACATGACGGCACAATTTCAAACTTATTTACATTCGTTTTTAATTACACTTGTATGTTGACTCCATATATTGACGTTGAGGTTTACATTTTTGGCGGCTTTTCTTAGCGGATGTACAATCGGCACGAATTCAATCACGGGAGTTTCAGGCCCCGAAATGAACACAATTGTACACTCGCAAACTTGACTAAAAACGAGGGCTGAGGAGCTTACGTTGCAAACTTCCCTTGCTTGGCTAATCACTTGGACCCCCCTCCAAGATGGTGACGGTGATTCCCCCAAGGGCATAAGGCGAGGGTAAGTGGACGAGGGGTTTGAACCACAGCCCCTGTCCCTGGGATTTCACATGGTAGCCCCCACGCTCGCTGTGGATTCACTTGTCGGTCACAGTGGTCTCCTAGCTACAACCTACAGAGCCTCATCAACCACGCCTCTCAACAACTATGTTTGGTTGCACCAGCATGTTGTTTGACTGAACTCCACTTGGTTTCTTTCTTCGCTCACACTCCACCCCTGCCTACTTGGTTGCCTGCCTCATGACAGAGCAAACACACATTTTCATGGACAACGAGGTATGGGTTAATAAAAGCAGTTAATCAATAAAAGCAGATTAGTAATCTAAAATTAGCTAGAATGATCCAATCTAAAGCTAGCTAACAAAACTACTAACGTTAGGTTTAGTAGCCTAGCTAGATAGCTAGCTAGTTAACATTGGCTAGTTAGGTTGATGCAATCAAACAGCTAACGTTAATGATTTAGACTCACTAACCAGGTTTCCATCCAACCTTTTTATGCGAGTAAAGTACATGTCAGATAAAAAAAATCTCATGACTTGCCTGATGGAAATAGAACATTTATTGGTAAACTTTCCAAATGTCTACAAAACAAAATACACAAGACAAGGTGGGATATTTTTGTGTTGGTAAAATGAATTATGCGAGAAATGTCGTTAGAAATGCTTTTATGCACAAATATTGATATAATAACCATTATATCGAAGCAAGCTTGGAGTCACGCGAAGACATGTTGTGTGTAGTCCCACTACGACTGGTCAGGAAAGCATGAGGTTTATTAGGCTACAGATGAAATAAATTAGGATTAACTTCAAGGTGATGAGCTAGATGCTCCTTTCCAATAAATATTGAGGGTCTTATTCTAGTGACATGATCATCAATGCTTGGCTACAGTTTGACAAATACAAATGATCTTGTTCTTTTGTCCATAATAATCTCCTTGTGTAGGCCAGTGGTTCAACCAGTGGTCCAATCAGGGGTACTAGGACCCCTGGGGGTACTTGGCCTATCCACAAGGGGTACTTGACGAAGACTCATGAGACCATAGACCTACTGGTAAAATTCACATGAGGTGGTACTCTGTGTAGAGCAAAATTCAGTTGGTGGTACAGTAACCAATAAAGGTTGGAAACCACTAATGTAGGTGTATTGTGAGCTGTTGGCTAGAGCACACGTGCCAATAGCAGAGTGGACACACTCGCTATATAACCATCAGTAGAGTTGAAAATGCGATGGAAACCCATTTCACTTGTATTTTTTATTCGGTACATGGGAATTTAACCGCAAAATGTATTTTCATGTGCACTACGTCATCACGCACAGAGTTTTATCAGTAAGTACATTTTATGAAAACATCTCTGGTGGAAAAATACGCATATTGTTTTTATGCAGATTTTAGAATATTCGCATGAACATCGGTTGCCAATTGGATGGAAACCTAGCTACTGAATAAATGTGTTTGGCACAAGATAAAGAAGATGAAACAATCTACTGCTGCAACCCAAGGCCAACGGATACTGAAGTTCCTGAAAAGGTTAGTCAGTCAGTTTGTTAGTCCAGTAATGTTGGAATATATTTTATTTCCACTGCTGGTGATTATTCACAAATGTCTGTGGTGCAAATTTCACTGTCTTAAAAGTTTTAAAAACGACAAATTCCACCACAAAGCAGTCTACACAGACAATATGAACACACTTGTTCAACCATAACAGATGGATGGCTAATGCAGACAGAGAGAATTGATGGATTCTAGAACCACCATAACTGTCATAATTACAGAGACAGACAGCCATCATGGCATCAGTCTTTTTTGACTACCTAGTGCATAGTGACACCTACTGATAAGAGCTGGTAATGCAGGTTTGTTAGAATAGCACACAATAGAATGAGTGACATTCAATAAAATATACTTCATGAAAAGGAGGACAATATTCTCAATAAGAATGTTGAAAGTAGTTCCTTTAATGATTAAATATATGGATTTTACAGGCAATCAGTTCCTACAGTGAGCGCCTGGGAACCAGCCTCTGATATGTCAGATGGAGACCAGGACAACAAAGTTAAATTTACACATAAAAACTTTTTTGCAAAGTTTACTGGGTATAGTGTTAAATGTAACCTTGCCTTGTTACAAAGTCTACAGTGTATAGTGTTACATGCAACCTTGCCTTGTTACAAAGTTTACTGGGTATAGTGTTAAATGTAACCTTGCCTTGTTACAAAGTCTACAGTGTATAGTGTTACATGTAACCTTGCCTTGTTACAAAGTCTACTTTGTATAGTGTTACATGTAACCTTGCCTTGTTACAAAGTCTACAGTGTATAGTGTTACATGCAACCTTGCCTTGTTACAAAGTTTACTGGGTATAGTGTTAAATGTAACCTTGCCTTGTTACAAAGTCTACAGTGTATAGTGTTACATGTAACCTTGCCTTGTTACAAAGTCTACAGTGTATAGTGTTACATGTAACCTTGCCTTGTTACAAAGTCTACAGTGTATAGTGTTACATGTAACCTTGCCTTGTTACAAAGTCTACTTTGTATTGTGTTACATGTAACCTTGCCTTGTTACAAAGTCTACTGTGTATAGTGTTACATGTAACCTTGCCTTGTTACAAAGTCTACTGTGTATAGTGTTACATGTAACCCTGCATTGTTCCAAAGTCTACTTTGTACAGTGTTAAATGTAACCCTGCCTTGTTACAAAGTCTACTTTGTATAGTGTTACATGTAACCCTGCATTGTTCCAAAGTCTACTTTGTACAGTGTTAAATGTAACCCTGCCTTGTTACAAAGTCTACTGTGTATAGTGTTAAATGTAACCCTGCCTTACATAAAGCTTACAGAATTAATAATTGCAGAAGAGCACTGTGATCTGAGGAACAAATAATAGGTTTTATGAAAAAACTAAAATACTTTTCAACATTGAAACCTGTCTGTCTTGTTTATCAAGTTAACTGCTTAACATTGTGTGTATAGAGTGAAATTAATATTTAAAGACATTGTAAACAGTCTTTGGCATAATGCTCAGCCCTGCTATAGTAGTTCACTAAACTACAGAGTATGTTGACCATTGAAGTTGTCTGTAGCTCTTTTGATATCAGATTCAGAATGAATAATAACAAGGTTTGTGATGGTTTGATCCACCTTAGGCCAGGAGTGTTTCCAATTCACATGACCTGATGAAAAGGGAAGCTATCGTAAATAATAATATTTTGTCATAGCCTACGAATAGTACGCAAAGTTTTACCTGACCAGGTCATGAGGAAAAACTCCAGGCCCCTACCAGCTTTCTTAAAATCAAATTAAGTGCACTTGAATATTGCCATACATTTCAAAATTAATTGAAAATTAAACACACTAAATGTGTGATTAATTTAAATAATTCCAATCAATTAAAATAAGTTAAATGGCTATTTTTATGCCTCACCATATTTTGTGGTCATTGACTTTTATTGTTATGTCAACTACATAATGAGAGTAATAGCAAATACTACATTTTGCTCTCTGTGAAACAAGGCCGTTTGTGTTCTTTCTCTGTTCTCTGAGTCCCTCTAGTGGTCAAAGGTCAAAAAGGCTGGCAAATAGTAAACATCCTCAGCATGTAGGCAGGCTACTGTCTGCTGCCAGATAGTTTTTTTGTCTTTGATATCCAGGAAAGCACTGAAGTTCTACACACTTGGTAATTTGGACAATTTCATTTATATAATACGTTTTGGACTGGGCTTTTCAACAGAACTCTTCTTAATTAATTAGTTTGGCTAAGACTCAACAACCGATTCAGCTGTTGGCTTGAAGCAACCACTACTCAGGTATGCTGTAAGTATACCACCACCACAGAGCAAGAGGTTATAGGGACACTCCTGACCTGTAAAACCAAAATCTAAAACTGACCCTTAACCTTATCCTAACATTAACTTAATTTTAATCAATTGTGAAATTATATATAGTTTTGCAGGACAGGAATGTACATATAGCCTTTTCCCAGAGCAAAGCTGCAGTCAGGAGGAAGAGTTAGCTTTGACAGGATATAAAAAAGAAACATCCCTTTTTCAGGACTCTGTCTTTCAAAGATAATTCGTAAAAATCCAAATAACTTCACAGATCTACATTGTAAAGGGTTTAAACCCTATTTCCCATGCTTGTTCAATGAACCATAAACAATTTATGAACATGCACCTGTGGAACGGTCGTTAAGACACTAACAGCTTACAGACGGTAGGCAATTAAGGTCACAGTTATGAAAATTTAGGACACCAGAGAGGCCTTTCTACAGACTCTGAAAAACACCAAAAGAAAAATGCCCAGGGTCCCGGCTCATCTGCGTGAACGTGCATTAGGCATGCTGCAAGGAGGCATGAGGACTGCAGATGTGACCAGGGCAATAAATTGCAATTTCCGTACTGTGAGACGCCTAAGACAGAGCTACAGGGAGTCAGGACGACAGCTGATCACCCTCGCAGTGGCAGACCACGTGTAACAACACCTGCGCAGGATCGTTACATTTGAACATCACACCTGCGGGACAGGAATAGGATGGCAACAACAACTGCCTGAGTTACTCCAGGAACGTACAATCCCTCCATCAGTGCTCAGACTGTCCCACCGTCGCTGGACCAGACAGGACTGGCAAAAAGTGCTCTTCACTGATGAGTCGCGGTTTTGTCTAACCAGGGGTGATGGTCGGATTCGCGTTTATCGTCGAAGGAATGAGCGTTACACCGAGACCTGTACTCTGGAGCGGGATCGATTTAGGAGGTGGAGGGTCTGTCATGGTCTGGAGCGGTGTGTCACAGCACCATCAAACTGAGCTTGTTGTCATTGCAGGCAATCTCAACGTTGTGCATTACAGGGAAGACATCCTCCTCTCTCATGTGGTACCCTTTCTGCAGGCTCATCCTGACATGACCCTCCAGCATGACAATGCCACCAGCCATACTGCTAGTTCTGTGCGTGATTTCCTGCAAGAAAGGAATGTCAGTGTTCTGCCATGGCCAGCGAAGAGCCAGGATCTCAATCCCATTGAGCACGTCTGGGACCTGTTGGATCGGAGGGTGAGGGCTAGGGCCACTCTCCCCAGAAATATCCGGGAACTTGCAGGTGCCTTGGTGGAAGAGTGGGGTAACATCTCACAGCAAGAACTGGCAAATCTGGTGCAGTCCATGAAGAGGAGATGCACTGCAGTACTTAATGCAGCTGGTGGCCACACCAGATACTGACTGTTACTTTTGATTTTGACCCCCCCCCCTTTGTTCAGGGACACATTATTCAATTTCTGTTAGTCACATGTCTGTGGAACTTGTTCAGTTTATGTCTCAGTTGTTGAATCTTGTTATGTTCATACAAATATTTACACGTTAAGTTTGCTGAAAATAAACGCAGTTGACAGTGAGAGGACTGTTAATGACAAGGGAAAATATAAAATAAATAAAAGGACACAAAAATAAGAGGCAGATGAAAAATGAAGGGACCTAAGAAAGAGACACAGAGGGAAATATATATATTTTTTATCAAAACCTAATCAAAACTCAGTCAGCCCCAACACTTGCAGTGATGCAGTATAATTTACGTAGAAACATTCAGGTCAAGCTGCTGTTTATGCTGTTTTCCCATGATAAACACTTCCACTGTGGTCATTGAACTAAATGTAGGTCAGGGTCCACTTCTACTAAAAGTGTTTTTTCTCCTGAAGTCCATTCTTAGCTTCATATATCAAATGTATATATCAAATTATTAATGTGATCCTTTCCGTTTGGAATAATGCAATTGAAATTTAACCCATTTAAAAGCCAGTAACCTACCTACATTTATGTCACAACTGGTCTCTTTGAAATCAGACCAAAATGTATTTCCCAGGTTTCCCCACAGAGTGGCAGCCACACAGTATAGCCTACACACAGCCACTGTAGTCAGCTCCTTAGATACACTGCCTTCAGAAAGTATTCACACCCCACAACTTTTTCCACATTTGGTTGTGTTAAAAAGTGGGATTAAAATGGATTTAATTGTCATTCTTTGTCAACGATCTACACAAAATACTTTGTAATGTCAAAGTGGAATAAAAACTAAATAAAACACTAATATATCTTGATTAGATAAGTATTCACCTATTCTATCTTTGGCAGTGACTACAGCTGTGGCTCTTTCTGGGTAAGTCTCTAAGAGATTTCCATACCTGGATTGTGCAACATTTGCCCATTATTCTTTTCAAAATTCTTCAAGCTCTGTCAAATTGGTTGTTGATCATTGCTAAACAAACATTTTCAGATCTTGCCATAGATTTTCAAGCAGATTTCAGTCAAAACTAACTCAGACACTCAGGAAAATTCACTGTCTTCTTGGTAAGCAACTCCAATGTAAATTTGGCCTGAATTCATCTCCCAGTGTCTGGTGGAAAGCAGACTGAACCAGGTTTTCCTCTAGGATTTTGTCTGTGCTTACAGTAGCTCCATTCCGTTTCTTTTTATCCTGAAAAACTCCCCTGTCCTTAACAATTGCAAGCATACCCATAAAATGATGCAGCCAGAGTGGTACTCAGTAATGTGTTGTATTGGAATTTCCCCAAACATAACACTTTGTATTCAAGATAAAAAGTTAATTGCTTTGCCACATTTGCAGTGTTGCAGTGTTACTTTAGTGCCTTGTTTCAAACAGGATGCATGTTTAGGATTTTTCTCTTTCTGTACAGGCTTCTTTTCACTCTGTCAATTAGGTTAGTATTGTGGAGTAACTACAATGTTGTTGATCCATCATCAGTTTTCTCCTCTCACAGCCATTAAACTGTTTTAAAGTCACCATTGGCTTCAATGTGAAATTCCTGAGCGGTTTTCTTCCTCTCTGGCAACTGAGTTAGGAAGGACACCTGTATCTTTGTAGTGACTGGGTGTATTGATACACCAATCAATACCTTCACCATGCTCAAAGGGATATTCAATGCTTGCTTTTTTATTTTACCCATCTACCAATAGGTGCCCTTTTTTGTGAGGCATTGAAAAACCTCACTGGTCTTTGTGGTTGAATCTGTATATGAAATTCACTGCTTAACTGTGGGACCTTACAGATAATTGTATGTGTGGGGTACAGAGATGAGGTAGTTATTCAAAATCATGTTAAACACTATTACTGCACACAGAGTGAGTCCATGCAACTTATTATGTGACTTGTTAAGCAATTTTTTAGTGCTGAACTTATTGGCGCAGTGGTCTAAGGAACTGCAGCTCAGTGCTAGAGGTATCACTACAGACCCTGGTTCGGTTTCCAGGCTGTATCACAACCAGCCATGATTGAGAGTCGCATAGGGCGGCACACAATTGGCCCAGCATCGTCCGGGTTAGGGTTTGGCCGGGGTAGGCCGTCATTGTAAATAAGAATTTGTTCTTAACTGATTTGCCTAGTTAAATAAAGGTTACAGTTAGGCTTGCCATAAGAAAGGGGTTGAATACTTATTGACTCAAGATATTTCAGCTGAATAATTTATTATTAATTTGTAAACATTTCGAAAAACATGATTCCACTTAGACATTATGGGGTATTGTGTATAGGCAAGTGTTAAAAAAATCTCAATTTAATACATTTTTTAAATTCAGGCTGTAACTGTAATGTGGAAAAAGTCAAAGTGTGTGAATACTTTCTGAAGGCACAGCATATACATTCTGTTTGTCTGTGAAAATGACCGGCCGACATATCGACTCTCAGTTAGACTGTCAGCATCCAGGATCAGAACTAACAGTTGTATAGCCTTAATATCCCAAGGAATAATTCAAGATAATGACCAAATGTACACATTGGTGGTTGTTCTAAGATAATTAGTATACCTGGATACGTAATACCTGGAGCTCAGCACTGTTAGATCAATGAGATGAAACAAGTACTCAGCTTCAAAAGAAGAGTTTTAAAAATGTATGATTCCAGCAAGTTTCAGACTGAGTAACTATACTCTTCGAAAAATAGGTGCTATCTAGAACCTAAAACGGTTCTTGGCCTGTCCCCATAGGAGAGTCCTTTGAAGAACCCTTTTTGGTTCAAGGTAGAACCCTTTTGGGTTCCATGTAAAAACCCTTTCCACAGAGGGTTCTACCTGGAACCAAAAATAGTTATCTTAAGGAGACAGCCGAAGAACCCTTTTAGAACCCTTTTTTCTAAGAGTGTAGTCAGTGCAAAGGGCTCTTGAAGCATTCTTACTATCAAAAGATGGTTTAAGAAGATATTGGAGATGTGTAACATAACAGCAGGGCCCTTAGGTGATCTTTAGTTGTACATGACACGGAATTCACTTATTTATTTATTTGCAACAGTCGCAGACAATCTGAAAGCCCAGATGCTCCTCTGCTGTAGTCAACAGGACAGATGGGGTGAAACAAGGGGGGAATAAGTCATAACCTAGCTGTGAATGATTTCTGTTACTATCCACATCCTACTCCTGTGGGTGGAATGAGTCAATAGGAAGAGAAGAACAACTGAAGCAGCACAGTTGTTTGTCATTTGACAGTGGATGGTCGGTCATACTGTCTAATGGGTTTGGTGAAAGATCTTTCCCGTTTGTAGATGTTTTCCCCCTAGCGCAGCCAGGATTCTATATGATGCTGTAGGCTCCCAAGGGATAGTCAATGAATAACAAAACATGGGATTGTTCCTCGATTAAGCGTTTCTTCAAAAAGCTAATTTCTGGCCCATATGAATGACACATCCATTGCTGCTAGGTGTGCATGGTAAGTAATTGTGAAGAAAATGGCAAAAGAATAAACAATTTCAGGGTCGAATTCCAATTCAAACACAGGTTTATTTAACGATTCCTACTGCAATGAAACAGAGGTTCATTACCAATACCTTGGATCATTATAAAGTAATCCGGCTATAATCTGTCACCACCTAAATGCATAAAACATGAGACATCATAAAATAGGCTGAGAGAAAGTGGTAGTCAACCACAAGTCATCTACATGCCTTTTATTTCCATATGGCACAGAAGTAATGTGTTGGGTCCAATTAAATCATAGCCTACTGTCCAGGCTCTCAAACCAGGATGAGATGATTCAGATGAGAAACCATCAGAGTGCATTAAAACCCAAGTCATTTCCAGTAGTCATGTCCTAATGACGATCATAAAGTAGATTGTCTGATTGCTTTTCAACTAGAGTCGGAACCACAAAAGGACAAAAGCTGTGAGACAAGAAGCTCAAGGTTTTTTCATAGAGAGAGCGAGAGATGGAGGAAGAGAGAGCGAGAGATGGAGGAAGAGAGAGCGAGAGATGGAGGAAGAGAGAGCGAGAGATGGAGGAAGAGAGAGAGAGAGATGGAGGAAGAGAGAGCGAGAGATGGAGGAAGAGAGAGCGAGAGATGGAGGAAGAGAGAGCGAGAGATGGAGGAAGAGAGAGCGAAAGATGGAGGAAGCGAGAGCGAGAGATGGAGGAAGAGAGAGCGAGAGATGGAGGAAGAGAGAGCGAGAGATGGAGGAAGAGAGAGCAAGAGATGGAGGAAGAGAGAGCGAGAGATGGAGGAAGAGAGAGCGAGAGATGGAGGAAGAGAGAGTGAGAGATGGAGGAAGAGAGAGTGAAAGATGGAGGAAGCGAGAGCGAGAGATGGAGGAAGAGAGAGCGAGAGATGGAGGAAGAGAGAGCGAGAGATGGAGGAAGAGAGAGCGAGAGGTGGAGGAAGAGAGAGCGAGAGATGGAGAGCGAGAGAGGAGTGAGCGGAGGCAAGCTAAATGTGGACCAAATGGCCACTGGGGTGTGAGGGGTGCGATGGGGAGGTTGAAGGGTATAGTGGTTAGAGTGGAGTACAGTAGTGTAGGCCAGTAGAGAGGTGGGTCACAACCCCCGCCACTCCAGCCACTCACAGCAGATGACCAACACCCCAGGGGAGCGCTGTTCACTTCTGCACTCAGGAACCTCACGGAGAGCATATCTCCATGGCGACTTGTCTCTATGACGAGTCACCAAACAAACTGTCACAAAACCCCAGAGTCACTGTAGGGACCAGACACTGTCACCAGGATACTCCGGAACCTACTCACAAAGGAGCAGCAGGCAAACAATGGTTGCCATGACAACCCAAGCCCGATTTGGCCATTACCGCCTCCGTTCCACTGTGTGGAATCCATATTAAAACTGACCGTAGTCCAGTCTATCCATCCAGTGGATGTAGAAATACAGCTAGTGTTCCTCAATAATCAACAAGACATCTGTTACGCAAATCATTTTCTGGAAAATATTTATTTAGAGAATATCAAAAACATTTCAGACAATCAATTCATACAGTAGAATACCGTTGTTCAAACCAGCCTTTGGACACAGTCAAGCTGTAGGGCACAGTTTATTGCAAAGGGGAGGATGTATGCTGTGCAAATGCATTCATTTTAAATTGATAACTATCGTTGGTAGCTACATGACATAATGCAAAATAGTGTCAATTTTAGCCACGCTGCACTGGGTTTTGGATGCTCATCAAACACAAGAACCTTCCTCCCTGCATACTGTGTGTAGCAAAAGCCACCAGCACCATATGCCCATCACTGGGTTGCAATGCCATATGCCTTTTGCTGCTGGTGTAATGCTTTCTCTGTGCCAATGATCTTGCTTGTGGATGGGACACTTCATTCGTACGGTGTGGTCACGAGTTAAGAATGGTGTGTGTGTCTGAATGCGTTTCAAATTGTAAGCACCTACGCTTATTTGACAAATGTACGTGTAAGCATGTGCTCATGTTTATACAGGTGTTTGTGCATGATTGCAGACATAGGCTAGTTTGTGAGAGTGTGCGGTTGTGAAAATGTCAGAGCGTATGTGTAAGTGCGGGCGTACCCTTACCAAACCTATTACTCTTATAAGCGTGCTTAAGCCAGTGGCCAGTGGAATATCCTGAGTGTCGAGTTTCCCATCACGATGGGCTCACAGAGGGGTGCCAAGTCCTGAGAGCTTGGGGAGCCTCTCGCACTCCCTCCCCTCTAAAGCACCACTCCCATCCTGTCCCTTAATAGTGTATCAGCAAACAGCTGGGCAGCACTGTAGGGACACAGAGAACTCCTGAACCACACACACACACACATTTACTCCTCTCCATAAAGGAAAGCTCTGCTCTCGTTAAGGGTGTGTTGGGTAGGGTGATGTTATTGGATTAAGAGTTGAAAGCAGAAGTTGGGAGTATCTAAAGATTTCACTTTGGCCCCAAATTTGCAGTAGGAGAACAAGGATCTTAATTGAGTCGTCACTCTGTGTGTTAGTCTTTGGCAGATGACATGCAGGTACAGACACCACTCAAACTAATCTAAAATACAGCCAGGCAGTAACTCCTGCAACCTTCAACCCAACTAGCGCCATGTCAAGTCTTCCAAGGCTTCATGAGATGCCTGTACTCTAGTTTCTGTTCACATATGCCTATGGCATGCAGGTTTAGTTTTCACTGATTGGCAAGAAGGCTGGCTATAGTTTTTCCACTACTACGTTTGCTCTTACGTTGACAGGGATAAGGTTACAGGGTCCAATGAATGATATCGCATACAAAAGTGCATTCCAATATTGTAACAGGTTCTTTGAAAAAAATGCATTTGTTGCCATAACACACTACAATCAAGCCCAACGTTTAAGAAGGGTAAGGTTATGCATACCTTATGTGATAAACATTCTAACACCCCCTCTTTCTCATATTCACACTAAGACAGAGATAAGAGGAGAGACAAGAAGTGGCATAAATGTCGTGCCCTCTCCTCCCGACTCAAGGACTTGACACGCCTCACATGAACTCTAGCCCCTGTCCTACACAGCCCTACATGGAGGCAGAGCTGAGCCATGGATGAGGGCCATATTTATATAGCACACACAAACATCAGAGTGTGTGTGTGTGTGTGTGTGTGTGTGTGTGTGTGTGTGTGTGTGTGTGTGTGTGTGTGTGTGTGTGTGTGTGTGTGTGTGTGTGTGTGTGTGTGTGTGTGTGTCAGTCAATCAACACTACTCAGATGAAGGGAAAATGCAATTAATGCCAGTTGTAGCTGTAATCCACACACACTGAATTGATGCATTTCAAAACTGTAGCTAATATGGATCCATTATGCCTCTTCCTGTCCATATAATTCATATAGACGACAAATGAGAATATCATAAATTGTAACAGTTAATCATGTAAATTTAATTTTGAGAAGTTAATCCGGCTGTATAGCAAAGTCATGCAACGGTGTGTGTGCGTTAAAATCTTCACTGCCTTTCTGCCTCTGGTCGAACAGGCAGGGCTTCTTTTCGCCTCAAGACCTTGCATCAAAAATAGAGGTCTATTCTAATGAAATACAGGGCGATGCACTTGTGGAGACAAGTACAGTAATCATGCATCAATCAGCACGGACGGCTATGCTTAGAATTAATGATTTACCGTGGTATGAATTGTAACAGCAATTGTTACCTGACTATCCTGTTCCTTGACGATTGAAAACTGATAAACAAGACTCCTAATCAGGGAGTCTGCTGATTGGATAAACTCCCAGCATGCACTTTGGTAATTAATTATGGATCTCCACACAGACGACTTCCTTAGTCAAGAAAAACACAGTGAGGAGTGCCAGACATGAGATCTTCAGAAATGACTGCAAATCAGCATAGCCTCTTCTCTGAGGTCTACAAGAAACACATTGCTGTCAATTCTACTATAGTTTTCACATTACGTGGATCTGAAAACGGACCTAAAGTAAACATCAGTCGATCAAAAATTTGTGATCGATGCATCCCAGCTAGCACATAACGGTTGGTTATTTTGCATACAACTTTCCCACAACTTTCTGGGAATGGAGTAGGGATGGGTTACCCAAAAGCATCGTAGCACTAAGATCATCTTTCGTCCAGTCCATTTAGTTTAAATGGAATTAAGATTATTTTAGTGCTACGATTTTGGGAAACCCAGCCCTGGATAGTTGCTTGACTTTGGAAAATTCTCAGCACATTTAAGGAACTTAGCAAAATATTATAATTTTCTTGATTTCATTACTTTAAAAGAACGTTTCCTAAAAGTTCAAACACCGTTACATTTCATTTCAATTATGGTAATGTTCTAGGAACGTTCTCCAACTGGTTTGACATTGGGAATGTTCTCAAATAGTTTAGAGAACGTTAAGAAACAATGTTCTTTATTTGGAAATTTCAGTACTTCAGCATAATGTTTCCTACAGGTTACCTCATGGTTCTATTTAAAGTAATGTTCTCAAATTGTACCAAGAACTTTAGTAACATTCAGAGAACATTCTATTACCGGTCAGGAAACTTATAGTGTCATTACCTGAACCAATGGGAAACCAAAAACATACGTTCCCACAACTTCCAAGGATCCAAATGTGCTAGCTGGGATTTCACAGCAACAACATTAAACCAAGTCATACATCAATGAGATGCAATCATCTTCTCCATCTCTGAAACACAATATCTCAGAGACAGAGAGAAGATGCAGGCACTTATCAATGTTCCCTACAAGCCTTATTGCGCTGAGATGAGATCCAGGGCGAACCTCATAAGCAACACCCTTCCTCATCCCCTCCCTTTCCTCACTCCATCCCCCCTCCTCTCTTACTCCTTTCAAATGCTGCGACTTCAGTCACACATCAATGGAAATTTCAAATGTCACTCCAGTGGAGTCATTCTGCGAGTGGGGGTGGGGGATAAGACCTGCCTCCCCCTCTCATTCTCCCTCCTCCCATCCCCACATGAAAGCTGTCATCATCTCCACCTCAACGCTGAGATAACATTTGGCCACCGATGCGTATATCACTCTAAATCCCCATAACCGCAGCCACCCTGGCTGTATCTTCACCTTCTCCACTGACCTCATACTGTCATTGCTACTCAGCCAGAGGGGAAATGAAAAGCTGAGAGGTCAAAGTTGAGCATTCAAACACAGACCCACAGAGGAATCTCATTGGTTCCTCTACCATTGAGTATGGCATATAGATAAACTAACAACAGAAAGGGAGAATTTCTGTTCGGAATAGAATCTGAAAAGATAAGACAATAATCTAACATCTCCTACAACAGTATCAGACATATCAGAACAGAAAAGCAACACCAAAGTTTGGTAGGCCTACTAGGCTACAAACAGAACAATAGCCTAACCTGGAAGGCCTACACAACTATGACATTATGGAAAAAGCAGGCTGTTCGGCACACTTTAGCAACAAGTGACATAAGGGTTACAGTGAGTTAATCACCCAACAGCTCAGATAATCTGGTTAGGAGATCAACTAATGAGCTTCACCCTGAAAGGATCCAACCCATGAGACAACAGTGGGTCAGATGAATGAAGCACTGGGCAGTAGGGGGACAAAATACATTAATTAATATAACAAATTAGTTTACCCACCTGTTTATCTACTAAAAGGAGATGTTGAGAAATAGTAAAACAGTTTGAATCCATGCGCCGTGTGTCGCTCTGTGAATTAATATAAAATTGAGGTTAGGCTACCTGTAGCGTACACCGACGTTCTGCGTGCGCTTGCTTTGGTCTGGAGGGGTCAGCGCGCCTGGCGAGCAAACGCTCAGCCTCGCGCGGTCTCCTAGGCAACTGACAGGGGCGCGCAGGCACAGAGCCGCAAATAGAAGACAGAAGAGTAAACTACCTCAATGGCAGACTACTGCGCTACAAATTCACACATATTTGGCACACATTCTTAGCTAAACCTACCAGATTTAAAAACATCTGAAATGCATCTGCCTGGCTGCCGTAATTTACAGATTTGTTTTGAAGAGTCTGTTCTTATTCTTAGTTTTAAAGACAAACGGACTTTTCCAGTGTGTTCAGGAATTTTTCAGCGACAGACATTGATATTGGAACTACACTCATGTCTGAGATTTCCAGCTTTTGAGTTATGTTAGAAGATTAAATGGATTCATCTGTACTGAGACACAGTCAGAGAGACACACTGGCTGGCATGATAAAGGATTATTTGCCTGTGTTTCCCTGCCATGACTGTCTGTCTACACAGAGATTAAATGAAGAGCATTGTTGCTTATTAACATTCAACATTATGTTAAGGTATTTTTGTCTGCTCCAGAGTTGAGACTGATGCATATAGTTATAGTTGACATGTGCTATTCAGTTAGAAATTAAGAATGTGCCATTTGGGGAGGTTGGTTGGGGTTAATGGGGTTATGCCATTGCAATGAGACACTCACACATTGATTAGTGCTTTGAGCTGAACTATCATTATCTGGGCCATAGAGACTTCCCTCGTCAACAGCAGGAGAGCCCATTCTCTGTCTGACCCAAATCACTCCTCAAGCTATTCACTTCATTTTAATTAAGGGCTCATTTAACACCCACACACACAGTGTGTACCCTTTCAGCACATACACACTCAGATAAACAGGCACACACATTTGTAAATACACAATCCTACTTTCACACACTCTTGGGAGCTTGTTAAAGCAGACTTCCAGGAAATGCTCCAGATGCAGGGTTCAGTGGCGCGTCTCCAGGAGAGGAAATAGATGTAGAGTCGGACATAACAGCAAGTGTTCATTGCTTCCGCTCAGGCTTTATGAAAGCTATCAACACACTCAGGGGGGAACCTCTCTTTCTTTCTCTCTCTCTCTCTCTCTCTTTCTCTTGCTCTCTCTGTCTCTCTCACTCTCTAGGCCACTGATCCTACTTGTTGGCAGGCAGAGGATGATGAGGGCTTTGATGTACAGACGTGTGCCAGTGTGTGCTGTGCATGTGTACAAAGAGGGAGGACTGTGTGTAGAATCTCTACCTGCCTCAAATAAAATGTAATTTTATTTGTCACATGCGCCAAGTACAATAGGTGTAAACCTTACAGTGAAATGCTTACTTACAAGCCCTTAACCAACAGTGCAGTTTTTTTTTTTAAAGAGTTAAGAAAAATATTCAGTAAATAAACTAAAGTAAAAAATAAAAGATCAACAATAAAATAACAATAACGAGACTGTATACAGGAGGTACAGGTACCGAGTCAATGTGCGGGGGTACAGGTGAGTCGATGTAATTGAGGTAATATGTACATGTAGGTAATGGTAAGTTACAATGCATAGATAATAAAAAGCGAGTAGCAGCAGCATAAAAAAGGTCTGGGTAGCCATTTGATTAGCTGTTCAGCAGTCTTACGCCTTGGGGGTAGAAGCTGTTAAGAAGCCTTTTGGACCTAGACTTGGCGCTCCAGTACCGCTTGCCGTGCGGTAGCAGAGAGAACAGTCTATGACTAGGGTGGCTAGAGTCTCCTGCCTTCTGACTTCACTTGTCTGTCACCCAGTCATCAGTAAGTAAGAGATTGACAGATAGAGCAGAAAGGTAAACAAAGCAAGAGACGTATGGAGTGATAGAGGGAGAAAGGACCATAGAGAAACATATGCAGGGTGCAAGAGAGACAGAGAGAGGGATGAAGATGAGGGAGAGTGATAACCAATGTGAGAACCGCTGAATGTTCCGCCTCTCTTTTATCTGTCAATGTGAGTAGGGCAGAGGCACTCTGATGGGTGATAGATGAAGTGTTTGCCTCTAATCCAGCTTCATTCCTTACACTACAACTACCATGACCCTGACTCATAACACTATGCTGGTTCATTAGTGCACTACTCAGAGCAGAGAGATACAAGGTCCATATAAATAAATCAATTATACTGTATTTCTATGACATGGTCTATATATAATGTGAAGCAAACTGCCCCTTATTTCACCACACAGTGAGTGAGGGTATGGGTTTAGATGATTGTTTTACTGTATTCAGTGGAAGGCCAGAGATAAGTGGTGTGAAGGGCTTTAAGATAAGATTTGACAATATTTGTAAGGCGTCAGCTGTTTTCCATGTCTTTTTTTCTTCCTTTGAAAGAGTCAACTCTAAGAATTTGTTTGGAGAAATCTAATTCTATGGTATTCTATCACATAACAAGGCTCATTCTGGGGTTGCCTTTATCCACAGTGAAACAGTGTTGGCGTGATCTCCTGATACTCAGCAGCACACTCAAATGGGACCTAACCATCTCTCTATAGAAAATCTGACATTTGTTCAGCTCTTCAGACAGTGTTCCTTAATTCAAATAATCAGCAGCTCGACAGCTCTAATTAGCTGGCATTATAGGCAGAATAATAAGGTAAATCCCCACTATAGAAGCTGGATCCACTCTCCTCCTTTATCCCTGGAAAGACCAGAGTATATCCCCTCCCAAACAGGCTGAGAGGATGTTGGAAGAGTTCAGATAGCATTATGGAATAGACAGACATTTTTACAAAGCACCCACTAAAAGGACACATTTCCTTGTCTGAAGATCTGATGATATCTCTGTCTTGCCTAGGTTCTTTGCATAAACCCAACTTAAAACTGATTTTAAAGTGAGCAGAATTCATGCTAACTCAATTTCCTCTCTGGCTGTCTCAGTATCAGTACCATCTCATTACATTACCAATTCACAGTACGAAGCTCCATCAATAGCAATGTGGTTTTCAGCTAATCGCAGCTGTGGCTTGGATTACAAAACCACCCATTATTGCAATTATATTCTTAAACCAAGATATCCAAAACACATCAAATAGAGGTTTCTCTGCCATATTATTTCTTTACATGATTTATTTGCACATGTCTAGATATATAGTACTTGACCCTACAGAATAGGTATAATATAAGCTTGGTTGTAGTGTAATAGAGAAAGAGAGAGTGTGTGTGTGTGGGTGTGTGTGTGTGTGTGTGTGTGTGTGTGTGTGTGTGTGTGTGTGTGTGTGTGTGTGTGTGTGTGTGTGTGTGTGTGTGTGTGTGTGTGTGTGTGTGTGTGTGTGTGTGTGTGTGTGTGTGTGTGTGTGTGAGTGAGTGCATGCGTGTATGGGATGGTTCTCAGTCGTGGCTGTATTGTGCACTGTGGGGGTTTCAGCCTCCGGACAGTGATCTTGGGCTGTGCTGACTTTGCCGGTCTAGGAAGTGTGTTATTAAGTGCTCAGACTTGGAGCCTGTAGAATTACACTAGTAAAGTGTTTGTGTCTGGAGAATCTAGAGGGAGAGATCCAACTATATTTTGTACTTGCACGTGCACGTGCACACACAAACACACACACACAGAGAGTCAAATCCCAGATCATCGTCATTTCAGCAGATACATAGCCTCCACAGCAGTACTCCTAGCTGACTGTATTTCATAATGTGGACTCTGACTTTCAGAGTTGATCACATCTTCCCACACAGCTTTATGTAACACCTTTTCGATGTGGTAATTCCAGAGATCAGAGATTTCCATTGTGTTTCCTCTGTGTTATATTGAAGAGGGTCATTATTAAGCTATGTGTTGTGGTTGTCTCCTCCCTGAATGCACTTATTATTGTAAATCACACGGGACAAGATGGTCTTCTACAGTGGGGCAAAAAAGTATTTAGTCAGCCACCAATTGTGCAAGTTCTCCCACTTAAAAAGATGAGAGATGCCTGTAATTTTCATCATAGGTACACTTCAACTATGACAGACAAAATGAGAAAAGAAAATCCAGAAAATCACATTGTAGGATTTTTAATGAATTTATTTGCAAATTATGGTAGAAAATAAGTATTTGGTCAATAACAAAAGTTTATCTCAATACTTTGTTATATACCCTTTGTTGGCAATGACAGAGGTCAAACGTTTTTTGTAAGTCTTCACAAGGTTTTCACACACTGTTGCTGGTATTTTGGCCCATTCCTCCATGCAGATCTCCTCTAGAGCAGTGATGTTTTGGGGCTGTTGCTGGGCAACACGGACTTTCAACTCCCTCCAAAGATTTTCTATGGGGTTGAGATCTGGAGACTGGCTAGGCCACTCCAGGACCTTGAAATGCTTCTTACGAAGCCACTCCTTCGTTGCCCGGGCGGTGTGTTTGGGATCATTGTCATGCTGAAAGACCCAGCCACGTTTCATCTTCAATGCCCTTGCTGATGGTAGGCTTTGTTACTTTGGTCCCAGCTCTCTGCAGGTCATTCACTAGGTCCCCCCGTGTGGTTCTGGGATTTTTGCTCACCGTTCTTGTGATCATTTTGACCCCACGGGGTGAGATCTTGTGTGGAGCCCCAGATCGAGGGAGATTATCAGTGGTCTTGTATGTCTTCCATTTCCTAATAATTGCTCCCACAGTTGATTTCTTCAAACCAAGCTGCTTACCTATTGCAGATTCAGTCTTCCCAGCCTGGTGCAGGTCTACAATTTTGTTTCTGGTGTCCTTTGACAGCTCTTTGGTCTTGGCCATAGTGGAGTTTGGAGTGTGACTGTTTGAGGTTGTGGACAGGTGTCTTTTATACTGATAACAAGTTCAAACAGGTGCCATTAATACAGGTAACGAGTGGAGGACAGAGGAGCCTCTTAAAGAAGAAGTTACAGGTCTGTGAGAGCCAGAAATCTTGCTTGTTTGTAGGTGACCAAATACTTATTTTCCACCATAATTTAAAAATCCTACAATGTGATTTTCTGGATTTTTTTTCTTCTCATTTTGTCTGTCATAGTTGAAGTGTACCTATGATGAAAAGTACAGGCCTCTCTCATCTTTTTTAAGTGGGAGAACTTGCACAATTGGTGGCTGACTAAATACTTTTTTGCCCCACTGTATATGCAAAGACCTCTTCCCATGTTCCCACTCAGGTTTTTACACCTGTTACTCAGCCACACTGACACCTCTCATGTTTTTTTGTCCACATGGACCAACCACCTCTACAGCAGGCTACCCTTCCAGTGACCCTGCCTCTGCCCAGAGTCTGGAGAGCCGCCCATCAGATCTGGAGCTCTTCTGGAGCTCTACCAGGTTCATAGACTGGCACCACCAGGATCTCCCTTTGGCCTGCCTGTGGAAAGGGATAGCCTCTGCCTTAGGGGAAAGGTCAACTGTCTAATGCAGATCCAGGATCAGTTTATCCTACCTAAATCCCAATCCCAATAAGAGATGACATCCAGAGCAGACCTTGCAGGTCTAAGAAGTGATCAGTATCCTGAGGGGGAAAAAGGCCACAATTCTCTTTCAAACTGAGCTTTGCTGCTGCTCCTATCTGCTGAGATTTATTCATGACACAAATGGATAAGAGCCTCCCTCCCTCCCCCACCAGTTCTCACCCATCCACCCTATCCCCCGGCCTCCATTACATCATCTCCAGACCCCTCTGATGTTTCCTCCAACCCTCCCTCCCTATTCTCTCCGCTCGCATTAATCACATATCATTAAAGGGATACTTCAGTATTTTGTCAATGAGACCCTTTATCTGCTTATCCAGAGTCAGATTTTTTATGTCTCTGCATGCAGTTTGAAGGAAGTTGCTAACTAGTGCTAGCACAATTGCAAACTAGCATTAGCGCAATGCGTGGAAGTCTATGGGTATCTGCAACCGTGCTAGCAGATACCCATAGACCTCCAGTCATTGTGCTACAGATACCCATAGACCTCCAGTCATTGTGCTACAGATACCCATAGACCTCCAGTCATTGTGCTACAGATACCCATAGACTTCCACTCATTGCGTTAACGCTAGTTTTCACTTGTGCTAGCACTAGTTAGCAACTTACTTCATACTGGACACACAGACAATTTTTTTTATAAATGAGTTAATCTGACTCTGGGGAAGTAGATGAAGAGCCTCATTGCCAAAATGCCAAAGTATCCCTTTAAGTGTCAGAGAGAATTCATTTTCACTGTATGTGTGTGTGAGGCACAACTCAGGACATTTGGTGCAACAAGCTCCGATGGCCGCTCTGGTTGCTCTGGCTACAGCTTGGCTCTCTGTCTTCAATTAGTGTCTGGCTGAGAGATTGGCCGGGCTAATGCCTTCCTGCCGGCACCCTGGCCTGTTCTATATGTAGGGTAATGGGGGGCCTCTCCACTCTGAGATGAAACTGTATCTATGAGTCTGTAAGATCACAGACGTAGTGAACACGGACAGAAGACGCCAACATGCAACATGCATCCATATTTGTTAAGTAGGATAGATCTATGGTGTGCTCTTTGTACCTAGAAAAGGGGCCTCTCGCTTTTGATCCCTGTCTCTCTGACAGACACACACATATAAATAGAGAAGCACACACCCTCACAGTCCTCACAGTCCTCACAGTCCTCACACTCCTCACAGTCCTCACACTCCTCACAGTCTTCACACTCCTCACAGTCCTCACAGTCCTCACACTCCTCACAGTCCTCACACTCCTCACAGTCCTCACAGTCCTCACACTCCTCACAGTCCTCACACTCCTCACAGTCCTCACACTCCTCACAGTCCTCACAGTCCTCACAGTCCTCACAGTCCTCACAGTCCTCACACTCCTCACAGTCCTCACAGTCCTCACAGTCCTCACACTCCTCACAGTCCTCACACTCCTCACAGTCCTCACAGTCCTCACACTCCTCACAGTCCTCACAGTCCTCACAGTCCTCACACTCCTCACAGTCCTCTTGAGAGATGAGGTCTGTTTTCTGAGGTGTTTCATTAGCAAACAAACACACGCATACAACACTCACGCATGTACACATGCTCGTGGCACACCACATGCACGCACATGTGCATGCAAGCACACACACACTTACACCCACTGTTGATTTGCTTTCTGGGGTATCTCGTTAACAGTCTCACACAGTCTCGGTGGGAGGTTGTTACACTCCACACTCCTATTGACCACAGGCTCCAGAAATGTGTCACTGACAACAACAACTAACTACCAAACTAGCCCTCTACAAACCGCCAAAGCCCTCCCTGGCCTAGCCTTCTATCCCTGCAGTAATTTCACACCCCCTCCGACTGAGACTACCCCCTTCCAACCTCGACTAACTCCTCTTCAAAAAGGCTGCTATGTCACACAAAACAGGCTTATCAAATAAACTGAAGGAGAAGTACTCAGTGATCTATTCTGTGATTGAGCTGATGCCTTTAGTTCAGTATTGCATGTTTCTACTGTTAAAACCAGATTTGTAATGGTACGTTTTTTGCAAAACACTCTTACAGAAGCAATACAATCTCAAATTTGTTGCTGAGAAAAGAGGGAAGTAATGACAGAACAGAACAAACAGTCTCTGGGTTCCTCATTAAAGCCTATGGTGGGGGAATTGACTATCCCAGGCTCAAAGGAAAATCTGATAAATCACATCTATATGCTAAAAGCATGTCAGCATAGAGTGGGTGTAGCTCCGTGTGTTCACCCTAACCCTGAACCAATCACTCTGATTTCTCATTTCATTTCCCCATCATCTCTGCTTACCAGAGAACTCACTTTCTCTCTCATCCTGTTTCTCATTCCTCTATTAGTAATGTAAGTGAACTTTTGGATCTGCCAATCGAATATCCATTTCCTTTTAAAGAATATTAAAGACACACACACACAGAAACACACACACACACACAAACACACACACACACACACACACACACACACACACACACACACACACACACACACACACACACACACACACACACACACACACACACACACACACACACATTCTATTATGAGTAGTGAGGTGAAGATAATTGTAATGCATGAGTGAGAGTGTGTGTCTGTGAACCCAGGCCAAACACAGTGTTGGGTAAAGTAGCTGAATCAGTGAAAGCTCAGTGTGGCTCTTCAAAACGGTCATTTAGACCACACCATAAATTATGACAAGGGGCGCCTCCTCTCCTGTTCTACTCAGTTTTCAGAGAGCTAAAAATATCATAACAGCATCACTACTGCCAGTCTGCAATAATAACACTATGAATATTGTGACATTACTGTGTCATTAGCTGGTCATGGCATTGCTCTGTATGAAATCCAATGGGAATTTGAATCGCATGACTGAGGAAGTTTTTTTTAGGTGTGAGTATCGACCTCTCACTATCTTTCCCCTTTCCAATTCAACTTCTGAACTCACATTCTCTCACGGCTTCCTTTCTCTCTATATGCTGACATCCCTCTCTGCTTAAGATGTTCTCTCTCTCTCCCTATCCCCCCCTCGCTCTCTCTCGCTCTCTCTCTGTCTGTATGCTTGTCTCTCTGTCTTTCTGTCCCTACTTTCCTTCCTCCACCTTATCTCTCTCCCCCACTGTGGGGTAGCTGGCTGTCCCAGGTGATGTTATTCCCTGTGGGGTCATGTTACATCGCTGTCACCCCCAGATCTACGTCCCTCGGGAGCGCTGGGACATTTAAATGCTCTTCCAGACCACATTCTCCACCCCCAGCCCCCTGTCTCAGGAGCAGCCTATCGGGTTCCTTCGCCGACACCAGAGAGCCTGGGAAAGACGCTGTGGCTCCAAGCAGAGACGTGACGTGATCTTCTGGAGTGGGTTGGGGATCCACCAGGATAACAGCCATCCTTCAACCTGAGGACAGAGCGAAGGGACCTGTCTGGCTTGGCCTAGTCGGCACAGAGCTTCCCCCAGGCAAGAGTTGCGAGATTATAGCTACATTCCTATATTACTCCTGTATTAACCAAATGTGCTCTTCCCCAAAGGAGGGGGGCATAGTGTTGGAAGCAATTATTTAAAAAAAGCATAGGTTGACTAATATCATGACATACATTGCTCCCTGCTAAATTATACTGAAGCTGAAATTCTTCACTGTCAATGTACAGCGTTTAATAAATTACTTTTGGTAGAGCTCAGTATATTCTTTTCAATAGCTTTTACAGTTGCCATGGTGACACTCAGGAGAGCTTAAAGAAGATCTCAGACTTGATAAAAGGGTTTTTGCGTCCTGGTGACTCAGACCAGGACTGACAGCTCTTTGGAGTCCATGAGGTGGCAGGCGGAGTGAGCAAGAAGCAAGACATTGAACATGAAGACATTTTTGTAGAATGATCTTACGGAGGCAATGCCAGAGGTTCAGCAACACTGCCAAAGGACCACATACAGATATAGGATCTTAATTTGATCACCCTGTTGCAGGAGAACTTTCCTGGTTTGAGGTTTTTAAAGGCTTCTGAAGTTTGTAATTTCAGACTCGATTTTCCCTTACAAAAAATGTATCAACCCCTACAAAAATATCTGTTCATTATAATCCACACAATAGTTCCTATTTCCTGTTGCTGCAGGATTATTTTTTGCTATAGCAAACTGTTTAAAATATCGATCCTACATTTGTAAAGAGCTCTCTGGAATAGGCTCAAAGACATCAAAGCCTGAGCCAGAACAGGTTGAAATGTGGGCCTTTCAGTTGCCTTGTGGCCCTCGGATTTGGAAAGCATTCAGCAACATTTCAGGGGATGCCTTGACTCAGCATTAATGTTTTGTGACCATGCACAAAGAGAAGAACAGAAAGACATTGGTTTCTACTGAGCTGAGTACAAGCTGGTACACTCACTCTCTCAGGCACTGACCATGAAACTCACAAAAGGGTGACATTTTCCCAAAATTGTTCTACACTGACGGAGAAGAGAACAGAGACAAGGTTAAAAAGGTGGACTGTTGTGGGTGGAAGACACCCTGTTCCTGGAATTCCTGGTTCATTACATCTGATATTGTATGTGCTTGGATACCTACATTCTTAGAAAAAAAGGTGCCATCTAGAACCAAAAAAGTCCCCATATGATAACCCTTTGAAGAACCCTTTTTGGTTCCAGGTAGAACTCTTTTAGGTTCCATGTAGAACCCTTTCCACAGAGGGTTCTAGATGGAACCCAAAATAGTTATACCTGGAACCAAAAAAGGTTCTACATGGAATCAGAAAGTGTTCTCATATGGGGACATCCAAAGAACCCTTTTGCAACCCTTTTTTCTAAGAGTGTCTGATATATGTTTCTCTGTGCATATGTGTATGTTTGTGTGTGACAATAATTCTATTTCTGGTCCAGGGGTTTGGTTTCTAGAGCTACCAGCAACAGCGCCTCATGCTCACTTCCTGCCCTAAAGGCCTGGGGTGCAGGAGAAGGAAAGAGCCATCCTGCTGCTCTGGAATTGGTTTACATCACCAGTGGAAAATGGCACCAATGCCATTGGGTGGGGGTCAGGCTAATGTTGATTTATTTAACTCCCCCTACCTCGCTTCAGAGAAACGCTTCCACACAACCATGGCAACAGACCCACACACCGTGACGATGATTTAGTGCCAGTTTGCTGCTGTATAAATACTCTCTCTCTCTCTCTCTCTCTCTCTCTCTCTCTCTCTCTCTCTCTCTCTCTCTCTCTCTCTCTCTCTCTCTCTCTCTCTCTCTCTCTCTCTCTCTCTCTCTCTCTCTCTCTCTCTCTCTCTCTCTCTCTCTCTATGCTCTCTTTCTCTCACTCTATTTCACTCTCTCGCATGATCTTGCTGTCCTACTCTCTCTCTCTCTCTCTCTCTCTCTCTCTCTCTCCATGTAATGCGCGTTATGTCTCTGTCTATCTCTGTCTCTCTCCATGCTCTGCCCTCCTTCTCGTTCTCTCGCTGTGGGAGACAGATACAGTTCATTTGTGTCTGATTTTCTCTTGACTGGCTGACAGGTTGATCCCTCTGCCCTCTCCCCAGGGCATGCAGCTGTGCTGGGGCCCATCTGCCTGGAGGAGCACAAGGAAGATCCCAGAAGAAGATGCATGTGTGTGTGTCTGCGTGCACACGTTTAAGGACGGTGGTGTATGATTATCATGCCACACCCATGAGCTTAAAAAATGTGAGGTGGAGGGGTGACGTAGGAGAAGGCAAAGGAAAATCTCTCACACACCAACAATGTTTTCCCACAACATTACTAACATTACACATAAAAAAAATATATATATATATTAATTTGATACATTAGTATGTCACAATGCACACACACACACACACCCTCACTTTGTTTCTTCTATTCTCATTGGTCTGGACTACTCTCTCTTCTTCTCGTTCTCTCTGTCTCTCTCTTACACACACATACACACACACACATCCTGCTCCTCTTGATATACTTTCTAATCTAAAGCGTAAACCTATTCCGCTTAAGGATACACTCTGTGCCAGGTCCATTAACTTAATCTAGAAGGAAAAACACAGACTGGTACTTCAACGTATTGCATGGGAGAATTCTGTCAGCACTTTCAGAAAGACTGTGTTGTTATCGACAATGCTCTGATATGGGATTATATCACCAATCTTCTAAACACAGGGCTCTTAGTCACTGTCAGAGTTATGTCACTAAGACAAATACCAGAGCACTGCACTATCAGTCCCGTTGCCACGGAGAAAGGCATTGGGCCATCATTTAAAACAAAAGATGGAAGAAAGAAATGGCAAAACTCGACAGAGTAATTCCAGTCCCCTACATCATATTTGTCCTTCCTAAATAAACCAATGCCTCAACTTTGACCTCACAAAATAACATAATTTTGTCTCACATACAGTGGGGCAAAAAAGTATTTAGTCAGCCACCAATTGTGCAAGTTCTCCCACTTAAAAAAATGAGAGAGGCCTGTAATTGTCATCATAGGTACACTTCAACTATGACAGACAAAATGAGAAAAGAAAATCCAGAAAATCACATTGTAGGATTTTTTATGAATTTATTTGCAAATTATGGTGGAAAATAAGTATTTGGTCAATAACAAAAGTTTATCTCAATACTTTGTTATATACACTTTGTTGGCAATGACAGAGGTCAAACGTTTTCTGTAAGTCTTCACAAGGTTTTCACACACTGTTGCTGGTATTTTGGTCCATTCCTCCATGCAGATCTCCTCTAGAGCAGTGATGTTTTGGGGCTGTTGCTGGGCAACACGGACTTTCAACTCCCTCCAAAGATTTTCTATGGGGTTGAGATCTGGAGACTGGCTAGGCCACTCCAGGACCTTGAAATGCTTCTTACGAAGCCACTCCTTCGTTGCCCGGGCGGTGTGTTTGGGATCATTGTCATGCTGAAAGACCCAGCCACGTTTCATCTTCAATGCCCTTGCTGATGGAAGGAGGTTTTCACTCAAAATCTCAAGATACATGGCCCCATTCATTCTTTCCTGTACACGGATCAGTCATCCTGGTCCCTTTGCAGAAAAACAGCCCCAAAGCATGATGTTTCCACCCCCATGCTTCACAGTAGGTATGGTGTTCTTTGGATGCAACTCAGCATTCTTTGTCCTCCAAACACGACGAGTTGAGTTTTTACCAAAAAGTTATATTTTGGTTTCATCTGACCATATGACATTCTCCCAATCTTCTTCTGGATCATCCAAATGCTCTCTAGCAAATTTCAGACGGGCCTGGACATGTACTGGCTTAAGCAGGGGGACACGTCTGGCACTGCAGGATTTGAGTCCCTGGCGGCGTAGTGTGTTACTGATGGTAGGCTTTGTTACTTTGGTTCCAGCTCTCTGCAGGTCATTCACTAGGTCTCCCCGTGTGGTTCTGGGATTTTTGCTCACCGTTCTTGTGATCATTTTGACCCCACGGGGTGAGATCTTGCGTGGAGCCCCAGATCGAGGGAGATTATCAGTGGTCTTGTATGTCTTCCATTTCCTAATAATTGCTCCCACAGTTGATTTCTTCAAACCAAGCTGCTTACCTATTGCAGATTCAGTCTTCCCAGCCTGGTGCAGGTCTACAATTTTGTTTCCGGTGTCCTTTGACAGCTCTTTGGTCTTGGCCATAGTGGAGTTTGGAGTGTGACTGTTTGAGGTTGTGGACAGGTGTCTTTTATACTGATAACAAGTTCAAACAGGTGCCATTAATACAGGTAACGAGTGGAGGACAGAGGAGCCTCTTAAAGAAGAAGTTACAGGTCTGTGAGAGCCAGAAATCTTGCTTGTTTGTAGGTGACCAAATACTTATTTTCCACCATAATTTGCAAATAAATTCATAAAAAATCCTACAATGTGATTTTCTGGATTTTCTTTTCTCATTTTGTCTGTCATAGGTGAAGTGTACCTATGATGAAAATTACAGCCCTCTCTCATCTTTTTAAGTGGGAGAACTTGCACAATTGGTGGCTGACTAAATACCTTTTTGCCCCACTGTAGATAAACATATTTCCAAGTGACACTGCCTTTGTCAAAGTCAGACAATAACCAACCATACAGCATGACTGTTAGTCGCTTTGGATAAAAGCGTCTGCTAAATGGCATATATTATTATATTATTATTATACAATGAGTATACCAAGCATTAGGAACACCTTCCTAGTACTGAGTTGCAGAAGATTAGCATCACAGAGTTGGGTCATTGCCATGACAACGGAGACAGACAGATTACCTGCTGTCCCCTCTTGCAATGTGAGGTGACAGGCCAGGATGTCCCCACTGTCCTCCAATGAGAGGAACTGTATCTGGAGCAAAAAACCCACAGCTGTATGTACATCCTTCACCTATGAACAGTATATTTCAACACCCGGATGGACAATCATTTACATGAACAAATACATTGAAAATACATTGAATAAATACTAACTAGATGCTGAAGAAGGGAGGAGTGTCATATTAGTAATCTTCATTTATCAATCACATTATTTTACTGTATACTGAAGTTCTCTCCAGGATCCTACATCATTTGAATTTGAATGACAGGCATTGGGATCTGAAGCTGCACACAAACACAGACACAAATTACATTTCAGTTTGATTTATAACATTTCCATAATCGTCGAAGTCAGCAGCCTTCCTTTAAAATATACTGTACTTGATTGCATCCTTGAATATTTCCCATCAGGAGTCTCATGAAATATATATTTGGCCTGATCGCCACAGGGTTGACTAGAACACCGGCCCCCTTTACTCACTCTCCCTCGCTCACTCTCGCCCTCTATATCCCTCGCTCTCTGAACAGAAAGTAGTTGCCATGGCTACAATCATTAACACATCTGGCATGCTTATCTGCTGCTCACACACACACACACACACACACACACACACACACACACACACACACACACACACACACACACACACACACACACACACACACACTTTAACATTCCATCACAGGAATACATTTGTATGCATATGGTAGAGAAGGTATTCTCAGTATCATGCCTTCATCAGAGATCGTTCACCAGTAGTTGTACTGATTATCCTCCCAATGGCAGAGCCTATTTGTGGATCCTGAAAAAATCACAAAAAAATACATAAATTGCACTTTAACGGTGACAAACGGTGTCCACAAACGTCCTACATAAATCTGTTCCAACAGCAGTCCCAACATCTTACCGCTTCTACAGTTGGCTATCAGCGGAGCCTTGTCTGTTCGTTCAGCCTAATTTACTGCCTTTTAAAAGTGGTTTCTAATGACAATTGAGATGTACAAACTATGACATAAGAGGACGACAAGCGGATAAGAGGCAATCCGTAATTTCGATTAAGACATTAATGAGCGAGCTAGGACGGACGCAGTCAATATTACAATTTTAAAATGTACAGCGACAGAATTCAGAACATGGGCCAGTTCTTACAGTGTTCTACCCTGAACACCAAATCAGAACCGTAGGATAAATAAAGGGGGCATATAAGCAGACAATGAAAGCTCTAACAATAATCAATGATTACATTTCTCTAAAACAGGTTATAGGCTACATATGCACCACCAAGTCAGAACAGTAGGTGAAATTAAGAGGGGTAAATATACCAAATTATTAGGGTGAGGCACATGGGCTACTAATATCTTACTACACAACACACACTTTTTATTATTTTCTTAGCTACCATATACAGTGGGGAGAACAAGTATTTGAGACACTGCCGATTCTGCAGGTTTTCCTACTTACAAAGCATGTAGAGGTCTGTAGTTTTTATCATAGGTACACTTCAAATGTGAGAGACGGAATCTAAAACAACAATCCAGAAAATCACATTGTATGATTTTTAAGTAATTAATTAGCATTTTATTGCATGACATAAGTATTTGATCACCTACCAACCAGTAAGAATTCCGGCTCTCACAGACCTGTTAGTTTTTCCTTAAGAAGCCCTCCTGTTCTCCACTCATTACCTGTATTAACTGCACCTGTTTGAACTCGTTACCTGTATAAAAGACACCTGTCCACACACTCAATCAAACAGACTCCAACCTCTCCACAATGGCCAAGACCAGAGAGCTGTGTAAGGACATCAGGGATAAAATTGTAGACCTGCACAAGGCTGGGATGGGCTACAGGACAATAGGCAAGCAGCTTGGTGAGAAGGCAACAACTGTTGGCGCAATTATTAGAAAATGGAAGAAGTTCAAGATGACGGTCAATCACCCTCGGTATGGGGCTCCATGCAAGATCTCACCTCGTGGGGCATCAATGATCATGAGGAAGGTGAGGGATCAGCCCAGAACTACACGGCAGGACCTGGTCAATGACCTGAAGAGAGCTGGGACCACAGTCTCAAAGAAAACCATTAGTAACACACTACGCCGTCATGGATTAAAATCCTGCAGCGCACGCAAGGTCCCCCTGCTCAAGCCAGCGCATGTCCAGGCCCGTCTGAAGTTTGCCAATGACCATCTGGATGATCCAGAGGAGGAATGGGAGAAGGTCATGTGGTCTGATGAGACAAAAATATAGCTTTTTGGTCTAAACTCCACTCGCCGTGTTTGGAGGAAGAAGAAGGATGAGTACAACCCCAAGAACACCATCCCAACCGTGAAGCATGGAGGTGGAAACATCATTCTTTGGGGATGCTTTTCTGCAAAGGGGACAGGACAACTGCACCGTATTGAGGGGAGGATGGATGGGGCCATGTATCGCGAGATCTTGGCCAACAACCTCCTTCCCTCAGTAAGAGCATTGAAGATGGGTCGTGGCTGGGTCTTCCAGCATGACAACGACCCGAAACACACAGCCAGGGCAACTAAGGAGTGGCTCCGTAAGAAGCATCTCAAGGTCCTGGAGTGCCCTAGCCAGTCTCCAGACCTGAACCCAATAGAAAATCTTTGGAGGGAGCTGAAAGTCCGTATTGCCCAGCGACAGCCCCGAAACCTGAAGGATCTGGAGAAGGTCTGTATGGAGGAGTGGGCCAAAATCCCTGCTGCAGTGTGTGCAAACCTGGTCAAGAACTACAGGAAACGAATGATATCTGTAATTGCTAACAAAGGTTTCTGTACCAAATATTAAGTTCTGCTTTTCTGATGTATCAAATACTTATGTCATGCAATAAAATGTAAATTAATTACTTAAAAATCATACAATGTGATTTTCAGGATTTTGTGTTATGCTGGTGAATGAGGACCCAAAAGCGACTTAATAGAAACAGAGTCTTTAATCCAGTCTTAAACAAACAATGATAAAATCCAAAACAGGAAACTGAAATCCTCTCGTCAGTAGAGAGGAACGACTGGAGACGCGACCACAGACTGCAGGTCGCTTCAGGAAGGCACAGGCCGTAGCTGACATAGACACCTGCTCACACGCAGCATCTGAAGAAGGCAAAAACACGACAGGGCGGAACAAGGACACAGAACAGCAAACATCAAACAAGAATCCGACAAGGACAGAAGCGGAAAACAGAGGGAGAAATAGGGACTCTAATCAGAGGGCAAAATAGGGGACAGGTGTGAAAGAGTAAATGAGGTAGTTAGGAGAATGAGAAACAGCTGGGAGCAGGAACGGAACGATAGAGAGAGAGAGCGAGAGAGGGAGAGAGGGAGGGGGAGAGAGAGGGATAGAAAAAGGGAAAGAACCTAATAAGACCAGCAGAGGGAAGCACAGGGACAAGACATGATGATCAAAGACAAAACATGACATTTTGTTTTAGATTCCGTCTCTCACAGTTGAAGTGTACCTATGATAAAAAATTACAGACCTCTACATGCTTTGTAAGTAGGAAAACCTGCAAAATCCGCAGTGTATCAAATACTTGTTCTCCCCACTGTATCTCCTTGGAATATTTCATAATTTGTGCAACAGCATACAATACATTTTTGTACTCACCCTGTTGTGCTGTGCTCACTTGAACAGGAAGGTGGCGTGGCAGTCCTTCGTGGGCAAAATTTGTAATCAAAGTCTGGCATTCTCTGGATTTATGGTGCTTTCAAAACAACTGGGAACTTGGAAAAATAAACAAGGTCGAATCATGATGACGTCATTGATCTTCATTGATCTTCACTGAAGTCAAGTTTTCGCAGTTCCGAGTTAACCGCTGTTTTGACAGCATGGCTAATGTTGAATGCTTATCATTTTAAACTTGGAAAAGAGCCCCTTAATCCCAGATTTGGGACCACACAGCCACTCCACTGAATAGCAGGCTAGTGATTGCTTTGCAATGCTTGCAGTTAGCCACTGTCACTGATTCCTTCCAAACCACTCATTGTTGATTTTGCAATTTCCAACTTGTTGTGTAAT